>NC_072040.1:10412500-10677500 GCF_027791375.1 Indicator indicator
GGAGTGAAGTGGCCCTGTCATGGCAGGATGTATCCACACTGCAGCTATTTAGTCTTTAATGTATGAGAAGCTTCTACAGAGGGCTTTGCAATTCTCTGCACGAGAGGGGCTCCAAGGAAGCCACTCCAAACACAGCAGCACTATTAATTTCTCCTAGAGTCATCCTTCTTGCTGTTTAAATCCAGCCCTGTGGCTTGTTAGAAGCTTTCAAGTTTCTACAATGGCAAAAAAAAAATATGGCTTACAAAAAACCCTTCCATGTCTACCTCCTTAAATATCTCAGGAGAACACAAGTTAAACTGAGCACAGCAAAACTCAGCTAAGAAAGTAACAGAAGAACCAAGTCAAAGGCAGATGGAAGTTAAAAAAAGGAAGAGTGAATAGCATGATGAATCTCAGTGCTTAGCCACCTAAGTGTGAGGATGCAGGCAGCTCCATTCATCAGATGGAAGAAATCTTCACCTTCCCCTCCTCCAGCAGGCCAAGGGCAGTAGATGACAATTGCTTTAACAGGCTCTGGATCTCTATGCAGGTATCACAAGCACAAGGGTGGCAAGCTAGTGCCCCAAAATAAGAGTGGGGAAAGAATATCCAGGGCTGCTCTTTGACACAAAGTGTATGTTGGGTCCATCCTAAGCAGAACAGGAAATGCACTAAGAAAGGCCTCCAGGTTTTCCCCTCTAGCCCCAACACTATGCATCTGTAGTGAGAAAGAAGAGAAAGAAAGATCAGAGACAGAGCTGTGATTAATTTCAGTTGCTGATACAGAAGAACAGCAGGAGGGCACAGGAGGGCACATTTGTAAGTCAGACTGTTGGTTACCACTGTCAGCAAACATATCCCCAGTCCTTCAAGCACCCTCAAGGTCAAGAGCATACAACCAGTCTAGTTTTTTAATGACTGATGCTGCTCAATTACTGACTGCTTGGTCAACCACTATAGCCCTGTCTCCTTCAAGCTCTTGGTCACAAAAGGTGTGTACAAGTCAGACTGCTTCCTGATTTCTCCTTCAGCTGATGAAGGGAACAGAATATTTTAGCTGCAGAAGTCTTACCTTTCATCACATGTGCTCATCCATGACTCTGGTCCTCAAAAGCAGAGGGCAAAAATATACCTAGGAGAAGTTTTATACTCTACAGGTAGCAAGTGCCTCCTCACAAGAGTCCAACAAAGTTTTTCTTCAGAAAAAAAAAAAAAGAGACTTTGGAAATAAGACAAAAACACTACCCAGAAATAGTAAGGCATTTCCAACTAGTGTTTGCTTCCAGTTGTATCTGTGGATCCTGGGTACCAAATTCAGCTGGAGAACAAAGGTCTACAGCTATGACCTTCCTTCAGCTTTTAATGAGGGGGAAAAAAACCTAAACCTGCAAACCAGCCTCACTAGCGCAGACAGCCCATCTTCCTCTCAGAAATGTCCCAGGTAATAATTCACAGAACCACTGAACTGTCAGGGTTGGAAGGGACCTCCAAATACATCCAGTTCCAACGCCCCTGGGAACCCCAACAGGAGAAAACATTAGGAAGTTTCTATCTTCCAGAAGAGCCTAAGCTAGAGCTTGAAGGAGCTGTGTCACTGGGTGCAAAAGCACTGGAAATGGCTCTCTGAACCACTTTTTTTTAATCCACTGTTCATGCACTTTCTGCTGTAGTGAGAGAGGATGAGTTGATGACACACACTGGCAGAAGCATGTTTAAACGATGCATTTAAAACAGAACATTCAGGAAAGAATTTATCATGAGGACAAAAGTTACCAGCTCAGTGCAAACCAGGTTAGAGTTAGAAGTAAGAGGAATGTATCTGTTTTTCCTTCAGCTCCCTCTGGCACTTACCTCACCACTCTATAAAGCTTGCCACCTACCTGTACTGCAGCAGGTGGCTGAACAGGAGAAGCCACAGCATTTGTTGCTGGAAATGATGGTTTCCCAGGAGTAGCTGTTACTTTCTTTAGTAACTGGGTGCCAGAGCTCTTGAAAAAAAGAAGAAGAAGACATGTGCAGAGAGCAGCTGTCAGACAAGTCAGTGACAAAGCAGACACTGAGGTTGGTGCTTGCTCGTGTCTGATATAAACCAGGTCACCCACAACAGGCATCACTCTCACAGCCCAGGCAGTTTAAACACTGCTCTACAAAGCTGTTCACCCCCCAGTTATTAAATTGGTAGAATGGATGCAGAGACATTTAGACATGACACCCAGTCATAGGATCAGAGAATGGTTGTGTTGGAAGGGATCTTAAAGATCATTCAGTTCCAACCTCGCAGCCATGGGCTCTAGGGACACCTTCCCCCAGCCCAGCTTGCTCAAGGCCTCATCCAACCTGGCCTTCAACACCTCCAGGGAGGAGGCATCCACAGCCTCCCTGGGCAACCTGTTCCAGTGTCTCACCACCCTCACTCCAAAGAATTTCTTCCTAATCTCCAGTCTGAATCTCCCCTCTTCCAGCTTCAAGCCATTCTCCCTCATCCTATCACTACAACCCTTGTAAAAAGTCCCTCCACAGCTTTTCTTGTAGGTCCTAATCAGAATAAAACAGTTAAAGGATGAGCATTTGGCAAGAAACTGGCAGATGGTTGCTTTTTTTGTACCTGCCCTTCCTCCTGCATGCTGACCACATTACAAGAGATGGAAGCAAAAAGCCAGCAGAGCTCAGGGAAGGAGGAACATCCTGGGAACATGGTAAAGGCCCTCAGCTTCACTCAGCCTCAGAGCAGTACCCCACCAGAGGATCACGACATTGCAGTTACTAGCAGTAATTTTGATAGAGGCTTTGGGTTTGGGTTGTTTAGTTTGGTGTGTTGTTTTTTTTTTCCTTCAAACCCTTTACACCATCAGAGGAATTCCTTCATTTGCACTGTTCCATCTGTACCAGCCAGCAGGTGTTCTCAGACTGACAAAGCAAAGCACACAGCCTGTGTGCAAAACCAAACACCACCAGGCTGGACAAGCTGGAGAAGTGGACCCAGGTGAACCTCAGGAGCTTCCACAAGGCCAAGTGCAAGGTCCTGCCTGCACTTGGGTTGGGGCAATCCCCATTATCAATCCAGGCTGGAGGATGTTGTGATAGAGAGCAGCCCTGTGAACAGGACTTGGGGTGCTGGTGGACAAAAAGCTGGATGTGAGCCAACAATGAACACTTGTGCCCAGAGGCCAGTGGCATCCTGGGCTGCATCAAAAGCCATCCTGGGCCAGCAGAAGGAGACAGGTGCTCCTGCCCCTCTGCTCTGCTCTGGTGAGACCTCACCTGCAGTGCTGTGTCCAGCTACAGGGCCCTCAGTACAAGAAGGACACAAAAATGGTCAAAAGGCTGCAGCATCTCTCCTACAAAGACAGCCTGAGAGAGCTGGGGTTGTTCAGCCTGGAGATAAAAAGACTCTGGGAAGACCTCAGAGCAGCCTTCCAGTGCCTGAAGGGGGCCTACAAGAAAGCTTGGGAGGGATTTTTTACAAAGGCTTGCACTAGTAGGACATGGGCCAATGTTTTGACACTAGAGCAGGGTAGATGTAGAGTGGACATGAGGAAGAAGCTGTGACTGTGAGGGTGGTGGAACACTGGAACAGGTTGCCCAGGGAGGTGGTGGAGGCCCCATCCATGGAGACACAGGTCAGGCTTGATGGGGCTCTGAGCAACCTGATCTAGTTGGGGATGTCCCTGCTCATGGCAGCAGGGTTGGTCAAGATGACCTTTAGAGGCCCCTTCCAACCCAGTGTATCCTCTGACTCTATGATTCAGAAAGCACTCAAATGCTTAATTACCCTTCCATAACCTATCTGCAAAGCCTGCTGCAGCCACAAACCCAACAACTACCTGGAACTGAAGCTCTGGGAGAAGTTACCTGCACAGCATATATTCTGACTGCAGGTGTGCTGGTCGGTACAGATGGTCTCACACTTGGGTTATTTTGTGGCTGGTCCTGAGCCTGTGCTACTGCTTGTTGAGACAGCAGCATTAGCTGGCCATTATTGCTTCTGATAAGAATAGTTCCTGTTGGAGAAAAACAGCCAGACTGTTAGAAATCAGGCAATGTGGCTTTCCCATGCTTCTGGAGGGAAAAAAAGAATAACTAGACCACACTGATAAGATAATGTAATATTTAGTTTCTCACTCTGAGGAACAGCTGCTAAGAAATGCCAAATCTAAGTGTGCAGCAGCTCTGCTCTGCATTTTATGACAGAAAGCTACCCCTGAAGTCAAGAGAAACACCAGACCAGCCAGCCACACAAAAAACCAGTGTGTATAAATGGTACAAGCTGCAAAGCAACTGCAAGCTTGTCATGGTTTAGCACCAGCCTTGGCAGAGTTCGGAGAGAGGGTTGGACTCGATGATCTTTTACAACCAAAATGATTCTATGATCTCTTGAGTCAAAAAGGTATTTTGGACAGGAAAATGACAGACAGAGCCACACAGCACCTCATCAACCTGAGAAATTCCTAACCATGGTCACACTTGGCTGCCTCTCCACATTTTCACTTTCTTAGGCACACCCCTCCAGGTGAAGATGTGGTTTAGAGAAAACCTGCAATGGGAACTGGAGCCTGATTGATTCCAGCTGTAGCTCACCTGTGGAGGTGAGCAAGACCAACCCCCCTCAATCAGAGGGCAGGGATCTCCAGTGAAAGCCATAAGAAGTTGTCCCTTTGTCAAAAGTCTGTCCCAGAGCATTAAAATGCATTGTTTTAATGAAAGAGGCTTGCAGCTAAATTGGGGAATAACCCAATGGAAAAGGCAACAAAAAAAAAAAAAAAGGACAGACAGAAAGAAAAAGACATTTTAAAAAAAGGAAAACAAAGGAAAGGGGGGTGGGGAAATCAAGCTAAAATCACATTTTGAACAGCTTTTCAACCTCTCCATCTAAAATGACAACACAAAACTTGGTATAAAACTCTGTAACACCAACACCAACATATTGCCACTTAGGAGCACAGCCAAACTGGGACTGCAAGAGCAGCATCTAGATGATTCCCTCCTTTCCCAAGCAGCCTTCACAGATTCACAGCCTACACTGGGTTGGAAGGCACCCTCAAAGGTCATCTTGTCCAACCCCCCTGCAGTCAGCAGGGACACCTCCAACTAGATCAGGCTGCCCAGGGCCACATCCAGTCTGATCTTGAATGTCTCCAGGGATGGGGCCTCAAGCACATCTCTGGATATCCTGTTCCAGTATTTCACCAGCCTTATTTGAAGATCTTTCTCCTGATGTCCAACCTCAATCCCCTGGGCTCCAGTTTCAAACCATTGCCCCTTGTCTTATCACCACAGGCTCCTCTAAACAGTCCCTCCCCAGCCTTCCTGCAGGTCCCTTTCAGATACTGAAATGTAGCTCTAAGGTCTCCCTAGAGCCTTCTCTTCTCCAGGCTGAACAGCCCCAGTTCTTTCAGCCTGTCCCCATAGGAGAGGTGCTCCAGTCCTATGATAATCTTGGTGGCCTCCTCTGGACCTGCTCCAGCAGATCCTTGTATCTCTTGTGTTGGGGGTCCCATAGCTGGACACAGTACTGCAGGTGACATCTCACCAGAGCAGAGTGGCAGAGTGGACCAGATGCATGAGGCAGTTGTATATCCAAACACTGCTACTCCATCTGTTGCTCCATCAGTTTTCACCTCCTCCACTGAAGTCTTCACTGTAATCATATTTAGGTACAGATGGATCTTTTAACTTAATGAATGAAAACTTGGAATCATGGAAAACATCAGATTTCTAATTTTATTTCATGCCATCTTAGTGATTCATAATTAACTGATGATCAGGCAAGAGGACATTTCTTTCCTTGTTCACATCACATTTTGATAGCCACAGCATTTCTCTCTGGCCTAGGTCTACATTCAGAGTGACAGAATTGTTGCTACTACAGGTTTTAGCCTTTCCTAAGCTTGCTTTAAGATGCCATTGCTGGCTCTACTCTTTCAGAAGGCACATATAAATTCTTTATCTACTTGCTTTAGAGATTTGGGATGCATCAAATGTTTTGTTTTCATCTATGTGGATATTTTGTCACTGCTTGTTACATTTGTTTTTTAAGCCAAACTGTCAGAAGCACAAGTTCTACTTCTCTGAATCATACTGCACACCAGAAACAGTCTGGTGCTAAACCACTTCCCTCAGCACCACATCTCTGCCTATGAAACACAAGAGGCAATGGACACAAACTGGAACCCAGGAGGTTCCACCTCTACATGAGGAAAATCTTGCCTTAAGGGTGCTGGAGCCCTGGAGCAGGCTGCCCAGAGAAGCTGTGGAATCTCCCTGTCTGGAGATTTTCAAGACCCATCTGGATGTGTTCTCGTGTGACATGCCCTAGGTGAGCCTGCTTTGGCATGGGGGTTGGACTTGATGAGCTCCAGAGGTCCATTCCAACCACTAATATTCTGTATTTCTATGATTATCCCAAGATATTTGCATGCTATAACAGAGCAGAGCCAGCCCAGTACAACACAATGCTACACCCACAAGTTCTCTACAGAGGTTGGTTGAATCTTTGCCAACTCCACAAACACCTCACTGCAAGTTCTTGTACACTCTGGCTTACAACATCAGCCTTGGATGCCTGATCACATCTCACCTTTTCAAAGCCAGGGATTAGCCTTACTGGCAGACATCACTGTCCAGCTGACAGCACTGCTTCACTGGCATGCATGTTTTCCTGGTGGCCTGGGTTGCTGTGAGGAGGTTTTTTAATCATAGCATCGTAGAATGGTTCAAGTTGGAAGGAACCATAAAGATCATCTCGGTCCAACCCCCCTGACACAGGCAGGGACACCTCCTATGAGACCAGGTCAGTCAAGGCCCCATCACCACTCTCACACAACTCTGTCACACTAACAGCTCGAGGGACATGCCACAGAATCACAGAACTGTCAGGGTTGGAAGGGACCCCAAGGATCATCCAGTTCCAGCCCCTCTGCCATGGGCAGGGACAACTCACACTAGATCAGGTTGCCCAGAGCCACATCCAGCCTGGCCTTAAAAACATCCAGGGATGGGGCTTCCACCACCTCCTCAACAGGACATCCTCAAGAGCCAGTCCTGGTGAACCTTTCTGTCTCCAGTAGCTCCAACCTTTCTCTACCAAGGCTATGTGCTACCAGTGGGCAGGAGCTCCTGAGATGCCCAGTGCAGACACAGCTTGATAAAGCACAGAGAGCCAGGAAGGGGATGAAGCTATCTTCTCTAGGCAGCACAGAGCAGTCTGATAAGGTGTTATTGCAAACACTCTGGAATAATGGACACCACACACTTTTCAGAGTCTAAACAACATCCCCACCACCTCCCTCCAGGAACTGGGCACAAAGATGCAAAAATCTGAAGCCAAGCTTCACACACTGCTTAATCAGTAAGTCTTATTCCAACTGTTGGAGACTAGCTGCTCACCAATGCCATTCTGGTGCCCAGATGGAGATCTCCATCCAACAGACTACCAGTGGGGCCCTATAGTGCTGATGTCTTCTCAGACAGCACAAGCCCACCTCTTAGAGCAAAGAGCTCCTGACTGCACGCACAGTTGACCTTCATTACTTGAGACTAACTTTATGCCCACACAACTGCACAGGCAGAGTGGAACTCCTGTACGTGTCCCAGTTGTGAGGCAATGTACCCTTTTATTTCTAGCAAACAACAGATGTCCAGACCAGCCACCTAAAGGAAATCTGGACCTCACACTGATTCTTGGAGGCACTGGAAATAGCTGACAGGTCATGGAGGTTTCCTGGGCATAGTTCCAAGATGGCACCACTGTTTCTGGGGGTGTTTAGCCTGGAGAAGAGGCTCAGGGGGGACCTCATTGCTGTCTACAACTACCTGAACGGAGGCTGTAGCCAGGTGGGGGTTGGGCTCTTCTCCCAGGCAACCAGCAGTAGAATGAGGGGACACAGTCTTGAGTTGTGCCAGGGGAGGAATATTAGGAGGAAGTTCTTGACAGAGAGAGTGATTTGGCATTGGAATGTGCTGCCCAGGGAGGTGGTGGAGTCACCATTCCTGGACATGTTCAAGAGGAGCCTGGATGAGGCACTTAGTGCCATTACTGGTTGATTGGGTAGGGCTGGGTGATAGGTTGGACTGGAGAACCTTGGAAGTCTCTTCCAACCTGGTTGATTCTATGATTCTATGATTCTATAATTCTGTTTGAATCCAGAGTGTATTTATTACACTTGACTCTCAAGAGGCTTTGGGTTTATTGTGGGTAGGCATACAGGATTCCCAGACAACACTGCATTCCACAAGGCAGAGCCTTGAGTCTTACTTGATATCTTGGGAACATCCAGCTCTTGTCCTTTGGCCACATCTCTCAGCAACTGGGATCATTGCCCATCAGCTTTTCATAGATTCATAGAATGGTTTAGGTTGAAGGAGATCTTAAAGATCATCCAGTTCCAACCCCCCTGCCATGGGCAGAGACAACCTTCTACTATGCCAGCTTGCTCAAGGCCTCATCCAACCTGGGCTTGAACACCTCCAGGGAGGGGACATCCACAACCTCCCTGGGCAACCTGTTCCAGTGTCTCATCACTCACACTGGAAAGAATTTCTTCCTAATCTCCACTCTAAATCTCCCCCTTCCAGCTTCAATCCATTGCCCCTCATCATTACAAGCACTTTTAAAAAGCCCTTCCCTGAGCTTTCTTGTAGACCCCTTTCAATATTTTATATTTCAGTACTTCAGCATTCAGAGTGCATCTGGTTTGGGGGTTTTTTTTGTTTGTTTCGTTGGTTGGTTGTTTTTTTTCTTTTGTGTGTGTGTGTGTGTGTGTGTGTGTGTGTGTGTGTGTGTGTGTGTGTGTGAAAACCATAAATCTAGAAGTTAGCTTTATATCTGCTGCCAAGATTTAAATCTGAATTCCCAGAGGACTGTGTATTTAATGCTATGTAGGCATTGTTTTGCTAGAGACATTCAGTCATGAAAGCAAAATCAAGTCTCTGTGAAGCAGCTGAAAATTCTACTGCTTACAGCAGAAGACATTTATTCACTATTTTTCAAGTCTGATTTAGTTCCACAAACTTGCCAAAGCTTTGCTGGCCCTCCTCAGAACAAAAACAAAAGTTGACTACTGTTGCCTAATGTGAAGAGAGAAGCTTGCAAAGAATCCATCCTGCTAAACTGAGGTTACTACTGGGATACAAAAGGTTGCAACCATGTATTATCTAGCCCTTTACTCTACTATCCTGCACTTATGGGCTATCCTACAGCACAAATATTATGCTCAGACTTCATGATATTATCAACATCCAGAATCTGTAGGGTTTTTGTCTTGTTAAAGCAATAAATCTTTGGATAGCCTCACCTTAACCAAACATAATAGAAATGAAGTATTGCAAAGTCAGCTCTACCTCCTGCTCCAAGTGAAGGGCCAGGTGGAAGCATGAGAATATCAGATTCATGTGGTTCAAGAAACAACAACTAGAACATCAAGAGGAAGATTCAGAGCACTGCACTTGAGAGGTATTAGGCTAGTTTCAAAAGCAGAAGGCAGTGGCAGCAGCATCCAGAGGTTTACCAGCCCTTACCTCTTCAGGTTACCTCAGGTTCTATACAAAATTAGGAGAAGCCCAATGAGACAGGCATTGGACTTGGTGACCTATAAAGGTGCTTCTCAACCCAAAGCATTCTATGCTTCTATGAGATACAGGAGATCTCACTTAAACCATAAGGAAAAGCTTTGCTGTGAGGGTGCTGAACTCCAAGGCCAGCAGCATCCTGGCCTGGATCAGCAACAGTGTGGCCAGCAGGAGCAGAGCAGAGATTGTGCCCCTGGACTCAGCACTGGTGAGGCCACACCTTGAGTCCTAGGTTCAATTTTGGGACCCTCACTCCAAGAAGGACACTGAGGGGCTGGAACAGGTCCAGAGAAGGGCAACAAAGCTGGGGAAGGGTCTGGAGAACAGAGCTGGGGAGGAGCAGCTGAGGTTGCTGGGGGTGTTTAGTGTGGAGAAGAGGAGGCTGAGGGAGACCTCATTGCTCTCTACAGATCCTTGGAAGGAGGTTGCAGTGAGGTGGGGGTTGGGCTCTTCTCCCTAGTATCAGGTGATACAATGATAGGAGATGGACTGAAATTGTGCCAGGGGAGGGTTAGGAACAATTTCTTTCTTGCAAGAGTGGTTAGGGATTGGAATAGGCTGCCCAGGGAGGTGGTGGAGTCCCCATCCCTGGAGGTGTTCAAGAAGCCTGTGGCCATGGCACTATGGGACATGGTTTAGTGGCCATGGTGGTGTTAGGTGGACAGTTGGACTCGATCTTGGAGGTCTTTTCCAATTGAAACAATTCTGTAATTTCTTCTCTGGAGACATTCAAAACCCTCCTGGACAGAATTCTGGGCAGCTTGATCTAGAGAAACCTGCTTTAGCAGAGGGGTAGGACTAGACGGTCCCCAGAGGTCCCTTCCAGCCCCCACCATGCTGTGAGACCAGACTCTGTACCACCCCACAGCAGTTTTAGGACACTCACATCACCTCTCTCCCTCCCACCCACAGGTGTCCCCACGCTGCCTGCCTGCCTGCCTCTTCCCACACAGCCCTGGCCAGCTGCACAGCACTGGTTGTGCTCTCTGAGCACTTCCCCACTATCACCCAGATAAGCTGTAGGCTCTGGAAAACCTGCCAAGGACAGGGCAAAACATCCAAGTGAAGACAAGTGAGCTGCAAACAGAAACAAAGAACCTGTGCTCTCCCCCAAATCAGGTGCAAAGGAAACTTTATAGGGTGGCCATGCCTTGCACCAGCTTTCTGCTGCAAATTATGGCAGGCTCCAGGCATCCTCTTCTTGCTGACACCGCAGAGGTTCAGCCCCACTAAAAGCATAAAACAGAGAAACACAGACCAGAGGCTGCTGATGTGCCAGTGAAGAGTAACCAGCAGCAGTGGCATCAGGAGAGCTTTTTCAAGAGCTTCCTCGAGCAGATCCTAAGGTAACAAGGAATGATCCCCAGCATCCTGTGCTGCATCCAAAGCAGTGTGGGCAGCGGGTCATGGGAGGTGATTCTGTCCCTCTGCTCTGCTCTCATGAGATCCTACTTGGAGTCCTGTGTCCAGCTCTGGCAGCCCCAACACGAGAAGGACATGGAACTGCTAGAGCAGGTCCAAAGGAGAGCTGTAAAGATGATCTGAGGGCTGGAGTACCTCTGATATGAAGACAGGCTGCGAGAGTTGGTGTTGTTCAGCCTGGAGAAGAGAAGGCTCTGGGAGGGGGCTGAAGTACCTGAAGGGGGCTGGGGAGAGACTTTTGACAAAGGCATGGAGTGATAGTATGAGGGCTAATGGCTTTAAACTGGAAGAAGATGGATTCAGATGAGACATTGGGAAGCAATTCTTCCCCACAAGAGCAGCAAAGCACTGGATCAGGTTGCCCAGAGAACTTTGGAGGCTCTGATCCTGGAAGTGTTGTCCCCAGGTTGGCATCTGATCAACCTGGTCTAGTAGGAGGCATCCCTACCCATGGCAGGGGAGTTGGAACTAGATGCTCTTTAAGGTCCCTTCACACTGAAACCATTCCATGAGTCTGTGATTTTTTTGTCCCTCCAGAAGAGAAGCAGACAGTCTGCTAATTGTCCTTCAACATCCAGGGATAGAATGATAACCACAAGGACAGACACAGAAATGACAAAAAAAAATAAGTTCAAGAAAAGTAAAGAAAAAAAGAAGCAGAGGGCTACAATTCTCCCTTTTGTTTTCCTGGTCTTTCTTCTACATTCCAAAGCAGTTTGGGGCCCAAAGACAGCAAAGTGAGCTGCAAACACTTCTGGCCCATGGGCACCTTGCCACTCCTTGCCCTTCCCAAGCCTTTTAACTATTTTGTCTTGTTAGCAGCACACCTCAACCATTTTTTCCCCCCAACAACTCGAGGCTCAGGTCATCGGAGGACACAATGTCCTTTGAGGCAGATGGTCCATGACAGGAGCCATTTGCAGTTTTGTGAGCATCAGCACAGACCACACAACCAGCAGAGCTCAGGGCTGGGGCAGTACTGACTCACCATGCCGGTCTGCTCTCTGCCAGGCCCCCAGACTGCTATTTGCAAAGCCTTCTGAAATGCTGCTACCCTGTTCTTGCCAACAAAGAAGGCAATGGAGGAAGGGGCCCTTGGGTAGATCATGCAAGTCCCCTCCACTTAAGAAGACACAGCCCAACCATTCAGCCCAAGAGCTGGTAGTATGCAAGGTCAAAACGCCACAACCAAACCTTCAAGGCAGAAGCTGTCCAGCTGAAGGTGTACAAAGGATACAGTCCCGAGCTGGAGTCCTGCTAAAACCCCCGGTGGTAGCCAGCCATAAGCTAGAAGATGTCAGGCCCCCCCTGACTGCTAGTACAGAAGATACTCTGAGGGCAAAGGAGGAAGGCCTTGAGTACCAGCACTGTTCTAACAGCTGGCTATTCAGCTGAAAAAGGGTACTTTGTAGAAGAAAATACAGGGAGGTGATGAAAAAAACTTGTTACTTACGAGCAAATTGGGGTTTGGCAAGACCTGGAGAACTCATGAAGCTCAGTGATACTTCCAGGGTAACCAGGTAAAGTGGCACTTGGCAGGACAGTCCATGCCCAGAGGGGTGAGGACTCATACCTAGTCATCTGCCTTTCCTGGCTGTATCTTGGCAAGAGGGAGGGGAAGGTAGAGGTAGAAGAGAAAGAAGAGCCTAAACCATGACTTCCATGAACTTCCCCTGTCCCCCCACGTCATGGAGATAAACGCAGCTCCCCTGCTGCTCTCCCTTCCTCAACTGCAGCCCTGCAGAGGCACAGGAGCAATGCCTGCTCCGGGCCACAAGCAGTTCACAAGGACTGCAGGATGACTACGAAGGGCAGTGCTGTCCAGTTTCCCTCCAGCCAGTTCAGGTATCTCCCTTTGAAACTTGGGGGAGGAAGCTGTCCGCATGCATTTCTCTCTGCGCGTGCCACAGGTTGAACACTCTGATTTGAAAGCCTTCTCCCTTCTCTGTTTTATCCTGCACAGCTGGATTTTGCCATGTATTTGAAATACAAACTTTCCAAGCCTGAGCATTGGGTGGTTTATTCCTCTCTCCTTTTGAAGGATACTAACGCTTATAGCTGTAATGCTATTCATCTTGCATTTAAAATTCTGAATTCTTTCATTAGTCATTAAAAATTGAATCCACATAGGAGACAGAGGTGGAATACTAACCCTCACCCAAGCTGGAATGCATTTTTAAATTGTCCTTGGGATATTTATTTAGACAAGTTTTCCTATAACAATGACCTGTTTGAAATATACAATCATAGAATGTTTTGGGTTGGAAAAGACCTCTAAGATCGAGTTTAACCTTCAACCCAACACCACCTTGGCCACTAAATCATGTCCCAGAGTGCCATGGCCACATGTTTCTTGAACACCTTCAGGGATGGTGACTCTACCACCTCCCTGGGCAGCCTGTTCTGGCATCTGACCACTCTTATAGCAAAGAAATTTTTCCTAATGTCCAACCTAAACCTCCCCTGGTGCAACTTGGATAGGCCATTTATTCTTGGCCTATCACTTGGTACTAGAAAGAAGAGGCCAACCCCCATCTAGCTTCAACCTCCTTTCAGGGAGTTGTAGAGATCAAATAGGTCTCCCCTCAGCCTCCTCCTCTCCAGACTAAACAACCCCAGGTTCTTCAGCCACTCCTCATAAGACTTGTTCTCCAAACTCTGTATGACAACTTCTGTGCTCCTTCCAGAGTATTAAACTCCACACAGTTACTGTTAATCACAGAATCATTTAGGTTGGGAAAGACCCTTCAGATCAAGTCCAACCACTAACCCAGCACTGTCAAGTCACCACTAAACAATGGCTTTAAAATACCACCAGGGCTGGTGACTCCACCACTCTCCCAAGCACATCACTGCAGAGCACTGGCTCCTCTGAAATTCCAATACAAGCTCTGCCTGCTTTGTCTCTTGTCCCAGGAGCAAGGCAAATGAGCTGATGCAACGAAGGGTAATGCAGCTTTTCTTACACTGGGTTAACTTGCAGTTCCCAAACCACAGGCAGCTCAGCTCACATGAGCATTCACCTTCACAGACAGGTGTTTGAGTGCCAATATGCCCCAGAAAGCTGAAATACCAGACAGAAAACCTTAAGATCTTGAGGGTCCTACTACAAAAAAAAAAAATGTATTCCCATCATGGTTGATTGCAGAGGAAAGTTGGCAAGGACTGAAACTCTTTGCTGACTGCCCATGTGAATTCTGGGAAACTGATAGTGAAACTTGCTGATCACAGACAGTAATTTTGTAAATTACATTAGCATCATATATTTCCTTGAGAGGTACATGTGTTTGAGAGGGGAAGATAGAGGAAAAGAGAGAAAGACAGACAGAGGGAAAGAGAGACAGAGAGAAAGAGAAAGAGGGAAAGAGAGAAAGAGAAAGAGGGAAAGAGAGAAAGAGGAAAAGAAAGAGGGAAAATGCAATTATGCATCAGTAACAGAGGAATTAATTTAAAACCAATCATCCTTTTAGACAACATCCTACCTGAAAGCAATTACAACACATGCTCCAACAAAGGAACTGTCCTGGCAGGAAATAATTATAGCAACAATAGCAACAAAGTGATTATATATCTTGGGATCTCAACATAGCAAGTCCAAGAGCTGCAGAATCAAAGTCACTTTCTTTTTTAGAAAGCATTTCAATGCAGCCTGACAGGAGGACCAGGAAGCTCAGAACCAGCAGCAGTTTCTTCCTTTAGTGAGGAAGTGCAGATGGGAGCTCTGGGTAAACCTCTGCTGCTCCCCAAAGTAGTAAACCATCTTCATCAGCACTGTTCCCACATCAGTATTTTCTTTGCCACTGGAGAAGAACACCCAGAAGTGTATCTCTCTGAACTTCTCGTTCCCCACATATGTTTTACAGAACAAGGCGTTTCAAAGGGCGGCACATACTGGAATTTCAATCTGACACTCCTAATCAGGGTAATATTTTGTTGCACTAATGGTTCACATCGGCCTGGTCATAGTGAAAGCAATTCTCCAGAGGAGCTTGCCGCGGGGGGTCAGAGCAGAATGACTTCCCCTGGAGTGGGAGTCCCTTGGCAGTCGCTGTCTCACTCACGCTTCCTCGCCTCGCTCCGTCACCCGCGTTCCCCGAAAGCCTCAAGCAGCCTTTCTCAAGTTTTATTAAAAGTAACCTGGCCACCGAGTTTTCGGTTTCGGTCAGTCCTCCTGCTCCTCGTGCTATCATCCATCCAAGTCAAAAGTTGTCTGAACCCAGAGCCTTCCAGATCCATCCTGCAGACGCGCCACGGGTACCTCTGATGCCACGAGCATCCCTAGTGCCGCCTGACCCGCCTCACGGCCCCGTCCGATGCCTGTCACACAGGCAAACACCCCCATCCCCACCACTTCGGGGCAGAGACGCAACTCGCCCCTAACTTTCGACAGCTCCCTGAAGCAGCCCCTCCTGCACCAGACCCCCCGCTGTCCTGCCCGTTCACTCCCGCCCGAAGCGCAAGCCGTAGGGCTCCCGGCTGCAGACCCCGACCCGCTCCCAGGGCAAGCCACGCCGCGGGACCCAGCCCGAGGGCAGGGCGCTCACTCACCTGGGGGCAGTTGGAAGTTGGCCGGTAACTGGAGGGTGGCCGTGGACGGCCGCTTGGGCGCTACCGGCCGCGGGCCCCCAGGGACGGCCGGCAGGCGCGGCGGTTGCGGGGCGGCGGAAGGCGCTGGGCCGCCGGGCACATTGGCGGCGGGGCTGCCCCGTTCGGCCGCCGGGCCCGCGGCGGGGACGCAGAGGAGCCTCACGGGTGGCACGGCCCCCGCCGCCGCCTGCTCCGGGTGCCCGCCGGGCATCAGCCTAACGGGGATCGCTGCCGCCGAAGTGCTCATGGAGGAGGAGGCGGCGAGGGGACGGGGAACGGCCGCGTCGCGTAGAGCCCCGCACCGCCCCGCAGCATCGCGGGCGGGGGACGCTCAGGCGCTGCTCTGCCGGCCGCCGGCTCGCTGACGGAAACACATGGTGGACCCCGCTCTGCCAGCTCCCGGGCGCCGCACACGTGGGCCCGGCCGGCCCGGCCTCCCCTGCCGCTGGCAGGAGGAGGGAGGACGGGAGAGGAGGGACAGAGGAGACAGAAGGACGGACTGAGGGCGGGCCCACGCCGCCGGCTCGCCCTACTGCGGCGGCGCCCGACCCAGCCTGGCCCCGCCGCCCCTCAGAGCCCGCCTGCCCGGCCTGCGCCGGGGCTCGGCTTGTCCCTCCCCGGTGAGGAGAAAGTTGGTGGCATCCTGAGATCCTCCCCCGCCTCTGCTGGGGTTTGAGTGTCGGGGTTGACGCTGGGGAGGAGAGGAATGCACCCACCCGCCCGCCTCGGGCCAAGGACGCCCTGCGCAGCTCCACAGGGACGCGCTCGGGAGGCGACGCTGCCCCCGGCTCGCTGCGGGGCGCGGCTGCGGCCCCGGCATCGCCTCACCGCCCGCCCGTCCGCAGCCCTGGGTTGAGTGTCCGCGCCTGTGCCCGCACCGGAGGTGGCAGCGAGCGGCCCAGCCACGGTGCCTCCCGCCACACCGGCCTCCTGCCCCTGCAGCGGGGGCTGCGGCTGGCCTTGGAGCCCCCGGTAGGCACAGAAGAAGCGACAAAAAGTGACAGAAGTTCGCCATCAGCTCAGGACCAGGGCTGGTCTTGCCGACAGGCCAAAACGCTGAAAGCAGCACCTGCCTGCGAGGATGAAGGGGACAAAGTTGTTCCGTGTGACCTTCACAGGCAGGGCTGGGCTTGGAGGAAGGCTGAGGAGAGCTGTGCAGCTCTGCCCTGCAAAGTGAGTGGAACTCTGTCAGCATACAGACAACAGAGCTTTGAAAAACAGTTTTTAGAGAGCAACTGAGAGTTTTGCTTGTTTGGTAGGGATGTCAGCAAGGTTTTGAGTAATTCTGCCCTGAGGTTGTGCTATTTTGAGGCTTGTCATAGCTAAGTTTGGGGCAAATCTTGACAGGTTTTGAAGTACCTTTATTATAGAATCAGAATGGTTTGGGTTGGAAGGAACCCTAAAGATCATCTACCTCCAGCATGGTCTCCTCCCAGCCTCCTTTTCCCCACACCTAACAGTCACTAACACTAACCCTCCTGGTTCAGGGTTTTAAATCTGTGATCCTTCTCACAAACGTTTTCTTTCCTCTCTGACTGATGAACCATCAGTTAAATACAACCAGAAATTAGCTGGGATGAGAAACTTGTAATATTTGCCTTTAGCTTTTCTTAAATGGCAAGGATTTGGCAGCACAATGGAATTAACTCAAGCATGTAGCAGCCACATGAAGGGGAAAAATACGTGTGAAGATTTAATGTCATTAGTTAAAACAGTTCATTTTAATGGGAAAATTTAAAAGTTTACCATGAAACAAGATAAACACTAACAAAGAACTCAAGCTCTTCAGGAAGAGGTTTGTGCTGATAGGATATGGGGCAATGGACTGAAGCTGGAGGAGGGGAGATTTAGACTGGAGATTAGGAAGAAATTCTTTCCAGTGAGGTTGGTGAGACACTGGCACAGGTTGCCCAGGGTGGGTGTGGATGCTCCTTCCCTGGAGGTGTTCAAGGCCAGGCTGGATGAGGCCTTGAGCAAGCTGGGCTGGTGGGAGGTGTCCCTGCCCATGGCAGGGGGTTGGAACTGGATGACCTTTAAGATCCCTTCCAACCCAAACCATACTTTCATTCTGTAATGTCTTCTACAACCCATGCAAGTAGGATGTTGCCATACACCTTTCCACACTGATTCCAGCATGAGATGTTCCCAACAGTGTCTTACACTACCACAAATTAGCAGCAATCACATAGCTCCCAGCACTATCAAATCTACAGAGACTCTACAGAAGTCACCTAACATTGTACCACCAGATGTTAGGGGAGATTTCATGCATCACGTTGAATGCACAGGTGTCACCTGGAATAATTTCTGTGAGGAGATTTTGTATACCAGCTATGATTTGTTTCCTATAAACTCATTAACACATACCTGTAGTGGCTGCTTTCTCCTTATTAGAGCAGGTTCAGTGTATCTTCCACCAGATTTCACAGCAGAGCACTCGATGAAGTAATTAAAACAAGTATCTTCACCAAGCTTTTTGCATTTTCATGGAAGAAAGAAGCCCAAGCTTTTCTGGAAGCATTTATCACATGTTTTGTACTGGATTACTTCTTAGCAAAGCTGCTTGCTAATTAGATGGGCTCTTTTTTGCTCCTGTAGCTTCTTAGAATAGAATAATAGAATGGTTTTGGTTGGAAAGGACCTTTAAGGACATTGACTCCAGCCATTCCCTAACTCTGCCAAGGCTGGTGCCAAACCATATTCCTCAGCACCACATCTCTGCAACTTTTAAACACCTCCAGGGATGGAGATTCAACCACCTCCCTGGGCAGCTTGTTGCATTGGTTGAGAACCCTTTCAGGGAAGAATTTTCTTCTAATATCCAACCTAAACCTACCCTGGTGCAACTTGAGGCCATTTCCTCTTGTCTTACCACTTGTTACTAGGGAGAAGAGACCAACCCCTGTCTGGCTCCAGCCTCCTCTCAGGGAGCTGGAGAGAGCAATGAGATCTCCCCTCAGCCTCCTCCACACTAAACACCCCCAGTTCCCTCAGCTTCTCCTCACCACCCTGTTCTCCAGACCCTTCACCAGCTTGGTTGCCTTTCTCTGGACATGTTCCAGCCCCTCAATGTCCTTCTTGGAGTGAGGGGCCCAAACCTGAACCCAGTACTGTAGATGGGGCCCACCCATGCAAATACTTAGATTCCACAGTACTGATATAATAAATCTATGTATGTAGGAACCAAGACAGATCACTTCAGCAGGGATATTCACCATTCAGCTTTCTCTTTTTTTTTTTTTTTTTAATTTCATTGGTGCACAGAGAGAAGTTTATGAAATATGCAGACAGAACATACATGAAGCTCATGTAAGACTTAAAAGGATCTTTACACTCTTCAGTCCTTTACCTCAAAGCAAAGCTGATCTTTGATTTTGTCTTCCCTGAGGCACATAGGCTCACAGGTCTGGGGAAGTTTTCATCCATTCTACAGAAGAGTTGTTCCAGTTTACACATGACCAAGGTATGGAAGCTATCATCACATGCTGCCATACTGTCTTCCTCTCTCCTTTCCCTTACTAAATTTGGAAGATCCTTATTTTGAAGAGAATAATGGTGAAGAGGACAAAAAAGCTGGTGAAGAGCCTAGAGGACAAGTCTAGTGAGGGGCAGCTGAAGGAACTGGGGTTGTTTAGTCTGGAGAAGATGAGGCTGAGGGGAGACCTCACTGCTCTCTACAACTCCGTGAAAGAAGGTTGGAGCCAGATGGGGGTTGGTCTCTTCTCACTAGGAACAAGTAATAGGACAAAAGGAAATGGCCTGAAATTGTGCCAGTGGAGGTTAGGTTGGGTACTAGAAGAAACTTCTTCCCTGAAAGGGTTCTTAAAGACTGCAACAGGCTGTCCAGGGTGAAGGTTGAATCCCTATTCCTAGGAGTATTGAAAAGAGGCAGAGATCACAGAATCACAGAATGTTAGAGGTTGGAAAGGACCTTCAGAGATCACTGAGTCCAGTGTGGTGCTGAGGGACATGGCTTAGCACCAGCCTTGTCAGAGTTAGAGAATGATTGGACTGGATGATCTTAAAGTTCTTCTCCAAATGAAAGGATTCTGTGATTCTATGATTCTGTGTGTAGAGGTATTGCCATCCTTCCTGAACAACAAAACATGCTGCCTGGCCTCTGTTAGGAAGGGAAAATGATAAGGTGTGGTAAACATGACAGCAAAAAGTTTCAAAGTTGCAAAAGTTGTGGTTTATGAATACAGGATGGAGAAGCAGCTCCTGAACAAGAACGCTGCAACCCAAGTAAAAAACAAAGGAAATAAGGTGGTTACAGAGACAAGAGCCCAGGGGATAGCAAGACAACACAGATCAATGTGATAAGCAGTAGTCTCAGCACACTTGATGTTTATAGGTGTAGTCATAGGATCACAGAATGGTTTGGGTTGGAAGAGACCTTAAAGATCATCCAGCTCCAACCCCCTGCCATGGGCAGGGACACCTCCTCCCAGACCTCATTGCTCAAGGTCCCAGCCAACCTGCCTTTCAACACTTCCAGGCTTGGAGCCTCCACAGCTTCTCTGGGCAACCTGTTCCAGTGCCTCACCACCCTCATGAGAAAAAATTGCTTCCTGATGTCCCTTCCAACCTCTAACATCCTATGATCCTGTGATCTGTATTGCCTCTAACAGCTGAGAATGTTCAGCTTCTCAAGATCATTGCTACATTTCCACCAGCACCCCTTGGCAGTGCCTTCTCTTGTCTATCTTTTCTGCCTTGCTTTTGATGCTCAAAAATGAAGAATTTAACCAAGTATGCTGTTTTCCTTCTTCATCCTAAAATAAAATATTAACCTGTAAGAATTCTTGAAGAATTCTCAGCCCTAAGGAGGCTTAGAGGAGATGTTCTGCTATTCTTTATTTATAGCATAGAATGTGAGTAGCTGCAGATTCCCTTTTGAAGAATAAAATCAGGACATGGAAAGGTTTTCTCACCACAGCTCTTGCACTTAACTCCCATTAGTGCAAACTGCAGAACTTGCTGGGAGTTTCTTTATTCTAAATATTTATATTTGCAGACTGAACTGACAGGTACTAGAATAAAAATTTAGCCTCCCAGTTATAATTTTTTTATTTATTTGGGTTTGTAATTGCTCCTTTGGAACATGACAGAGCCACCAATACCCTTGTAGTGTGCAGTGCTGTTTGGGTGCTTACTTCACTTCAAACCAGAACACAGGTTTCAGGTGGTGCTGCTTAGCAGTGTTCTCTGCAGCAGTCACTCCAGGATATAAAAGTGAAAATAGAAAAAAAAAAAAAAAAAAAAACCAAAACCAACCAACCAACCAAAAAACCCAATACAAAACAAACAAAAAACAACCCCAAACCAAACAAATAAAACCCCAAACAAACAAACCAAAACAAAACAAACAGACAAGAATCTGACAGAATAAATTCAAGAGAAATTCTTGTGTTAGTGTGACTTCTAGGAAGCAAGCCCCACCATTTATCCTACCAACAGTCTGATACTGATCATAGAATCAGAGATTCATAGAATGGTTTGGGTTGGAAAGGACTTTAAAGCTCATCCAGTTCCAACCCCGCTGCCATGGGCAGGGACACCTCCCACCAGCCCAGGCTGCTCAAGGCCTCATCCAACCTGGACTTGAGCACCTCCAGGGAGGAGCATCCACACCCTCCCTGGGCAACCTGTTCCAGTGTCTCACCACCCTCACTGTAATGAATTTCTTCCTAATCTCCACTCTAAATCTCCCCTCTTCCAACTTCAATCCATTCCCTCTCATCCTATCACCACAGACCCTTGTAAAAAGTCCCTCCTCAGCTTTCTTGTAATCCCCTCCAGCTACTGGCAGGCTGCTCTAAGGTCTCCCCAGAGTCTTCTCCAGGCTTAACAGCCCCAACTCTCTCAGCCTGTCCCCATAGGGGAGGTGCTCCATCCCTCTGATCACCTTTGTGGACTTCTCTGGACCTTCTCCAGCAGTTCCATGTCCTTCTTGTGCTATGGGCACCAGAACTGGAGACACAGTACTCCACGTAGGGTCTCACAAGAGCAGAGGAGCAGAATCACCTCCCTTGTCCTGCTGGTCACACTGCTTTTGACGCAGCCTAGGACACGGTTTGCTTCTGGGCTGTCAGCAACCATCACTGCTGGGCCTCTATTTTGATCTATTACATAAGCAGAACTGAAACCATTTTCAAGACTCACCCATTTAGCCAGGCAGACCTGCAGGTGCAAGCACCATTTTGCAACGAGTTGAATTAACATGAAGATCTGGAAACCCTGGAGGTGTTTATAAGAGGCAGAGATGTAGTGCTAAGGGACATGGTTTAAAACCAGACTAGGTAGAGTTAGAGAATGGTTGAAGTCCATTTTAGAGGCCCCTTCCAAACGAAATGATTCTATGATTCTAAGCAGATGTGGGAAATGCCACCAAAGTCAGGAGATCACACAAGGTTCAGTTGGTGAAGAAATACTAAACCAAACCAACATTCTCTCCTTTTGCTCTCTTCCTTTTCCATCTACTAAAAGCTCCTTCCTTGGGATCTGCTCTGTTACCTGATTGTATTGCTGATATCAAACCCCACATGTATAAACACCTCATTATTTTTTAGATTTCAACAAGAAAAAGTAGTCCACCCTGAAAAAAAGGGACAAATTCAGCCCAGCTTCCTATTAGCAGGCTAAACAGCCCCAGGTCTCTCAGCTTCTCCTTGTCAGAGAGATGCTCCAGTTCCCCAGCATCTTCTTAGCCTCCATTGGATCCTCTCCATCAGTTCCCCTGTGCCATGAACTGGGAAGCCCAGAACTGGACACAATACTCCAGATGTGGCCTCACCAGAGAAGAGCAGAGAGGGAGGAGAACCTCCCTCAACCTGCTGCCCACACTCTTGTTGATGCACCCCAGAAGATCTGACTGAAACATATTTGCATTTGAAATTGATAGTGATGACCCAGATTTATGCATCTAAATCACAATTAAATAATGTTAAGGTTGCGAGGAGCTCACAAGAGCAAAGAAATGTGCAATTAAAGAGCAAATCCACCATATGCCCTTCCATATCTCAGCATATTGCAGTGCATTAAGAGAGACATAAAAGAGACACCCTGTTGTGGTGATGTGTTCTGAGACATGTGGCACAGCTCCACTGCAGCTAGCTCCTTCCCTGCCTCCATGCATCTGTGCCATTATTTAAAGGTTGAGTTTTGACTCTGCTTTTTTCCCTTCCTGTGGTGAAAAGGATGGAGCTGGGAGCTTTCCTTTCAGCATTTCCTGTGATCTGTTGCTGTTTATGGATGAGGGAGTCAAAAATGTTAAATGTGTGAATGAAAAATCAATGCAAAGGGGAATAGATGAGTTAATTTAATCATCAGACAGGATTAGGCAAAGGAGATGGTTTTAGTCATGGTGAATGAATGACCTAATGAGTTTATCAACAAAGCTGGGGAAGGGTCTAGACAACAGGGCTGGTGAGGGACCTGGGGCTGTTTAGTGTGGAGAAGAGGAGGCTGAGGGGAGACCTCATTGCTCTCTACAGCTCCCTGAGAGGAGGCTGCAGTGAGGTGGGGGTTGGTCTCTTTTCCCTAGTATCAGGTAATAGAAGGAGAAGAAATGGCCTCAAGCTGCCCCAGGGGAGGTTCAGGTTGGATATTAGGAAATTTTCTTTCCTGCAAGAGTGGTCAGGGATTGGAACAGGCTGCCCAGGGAGGTGGTGGAGTCATCATCCCTGGAGATGTTCAAGAAATGTGTGGGCATGGCAGTTGGGGACATGGTAGTTGGGGACATGGTTTAGTGGCCATGGTGGTGTTGGTCTGATGGCTGAACTTGATGATTTTAGAGGTCTTTTCCAACCAAAACCATTCTATGATTCTATATCATCCCCTAAAACCTGACACAGTTGAATTCCAAACACTGTTTTCCAGTATTTTGCATGGAAATAGGAATGTACTACAATATTTCACAGTAATTTGGACCCTTTTGGGAAATACAATGAGAAATTGCCCCTTTCATTTTAAGATTCCTCCCCTATTGCATCCTTTGAGTGTATTTTTTCCCCTTGACTCAAAACTAACCTGAAAATGTGGGAGAATGTAGAACATTTAGATCTTAAAAGCAATGTCTATATGGGTGACATATAACACTGTGATCCACAAGACATCCCAAACTGAAGTATTTTATAAACAGAGGTTGAGTAACTAGAGGGTAAGAGCAAGGAAGTTATACCTGTGGCAAGAGAAAAACATTCTACGGAATTCCCAGTGTTCCAAGGATTTCATGAGAGCCTTGAGATACTTTCAGGCACCTCACCAGTGCTCTGGAGCCAGGTGGGTACTTTTCCTGAGGAAATAAGTCCTTGGAATTCCATTTGCAGTGGGCTGGCAGATGGTACCTTCTGATTACACACTGATTTGGCCACGGCTGTCTTGCATTCTAGGATTCTTTGTTGTTGTTTGTAGTAACAAGGAGTAGCATCAACTTGAGCACAGAGCCATTGTGGAAAACATGGAATGGTTTGGGTTGGAGGAGACCTTAAAGATCATCTTGTTCCAACCCTCCTGCCATGGGCAGGGACACCTTCCACTAGCCCAGCTTGCTTGAGGCCTCATCCAACCTGGCTTTCAACACTGCCAGGCTTGCAGCCTCCACAGCTTCTCTGGGCAACCTGTTCCAGTGCCTCAGCCTTGCCATGGGGAAGAATTGCTTCTTCATGTCCAATCTAAATCCAGCTTCTTCCAGTTTGAAGCCATTATCCCTCATCTTGTCACTTCATACCTTTGTCAAAATTCCCTCTCCAGCTCTCCTGTAGCCTTCAGGTACTGGAACCCAACCGACTAGTCCAAGAAATAGCTCCACATATACCATGGGGATGAGTGAAATGCATAGAAACAAACATCCTAATGGATATGCTGGAATCACTCCTCCTCCTCAGCATGACCTACAGTGCAAGGAGTGGGCCAGAGACATTTTTTTGTAGTGGAGAGCAAGCCAGCTAAGCATCACATCAGCTCAGGGTCCTGCATAATCTGAAGAGACAGAGCAGAAGCAGTGCCATTCTGGTAACAGAGAGCATCAGGCCCAGGTGGCCAGCCCGTAGAGAGGGAGATGCTGTAGGAATACATGAACAGCTTGGAGCCAGCAGCCTGGGAACTGGCTGTCAAGGGAGAAAAGCAGGGGTGATGGGCAGCCACAGTAAATCCTAGGACAGCAGAGCCAGGAAGAGTAATCTCCATGGGGCTGGGGAAAGAAGCCAGCCTTGACATAGTGTGAGGAGAGAGCATGCCAGTTGGGAAGCAGCTGTACAGCCACAGGGTAGCCACGGATGCCACTGACAAATGTGAGCTGTAACCAAAGGGGTTAGAGCTTGAGGGGAGAGCCAGGGACTTCAGCCAGCAACAGCTAAGGAGCAGTGCAGGCGATGCACTGAGTGAGGAACAAGACAGAGGGTCTGTGGTGTGATGCCGTGTCACCGAGTCGTGTCCCCTCAGCCACAGCAGCAGCAATCAGTTCACAAAAGGCCACAGCCTGGAAAGGAGACATCTCACAGCCTGTGAACCTGAGATGAAAAGCACACAGGCTGAGCAAGGGCTGTGCCTGGAAAAAGAAACTTTAAAAAGCTTCAGTTTTTTTGGTTGGTTGGTTTTGGTTGGTTGGTTGGTATTTTGGGTTTTTTTTGTTTTGGTTGGGTTTTTTGTTTTTTTTTTTTTTTTTTTTTTTTTGGTTTTTTTTTGAGTTTACTGTACCACTACCCTTTGAAACTGCAATCCTTGTAAAGAAGAGGAGCTGGAGCCCCTCTGCTGTGAGGACAGGCTGGGAGATTTGGGGTTGTTTGGACTGAAGAGGGCTGCAGAGACTTTCCTCTGACCTTCCAGTACTTCAAGGGGACCGGTAAGAAAGATGGGAACAGACTTTGTAGCAGGGCTTGTTTTGACAGAACAAGGGGTGACGGTTTTAAACTTAAAAAGGGAGATTCAAAGTGGTTCTACACCGAGAGTGGTGGAGAAGTGTCAGATTCCCCATCCCTGCAACCGTCCCGGGTCAGGTTGTTCGGGGCTCTGAGCAACCTGCTGTAGTCGCAGCTGTCCCTGCTTAGCGCAGGAGGGGTGCACTAGCTGAGCTTTGAAGGTCCCTTCCCGCCCAAACCATTCTGTCATTCGATGAACACCTAACACTTCGACAGCTACGTGAGGATCTTTGACGACACCGAGATTCCCTCCAGTGGCCGCACCGAAAAAAAATCAAGGCGGATCTTAGCACTTTCAGCGTCTGTCATTTATTCAAAGTTGCAGCCGTAGCTGCTTCTCCTTGCTCCGTGTCTTTCTCACGGTAGAGAAGCTGCAGCCGCCGCGGTCGGTGAGGGAAAGCCGTCCGGCACCAAGGAGATGGAGGGCGCAGAGCTGCTCTTTACAACTTTTTCTCCACAGGTTTTCCCCCCACACACACCTGTCAGCGTGGGCAGCACAGGCGCTGCTGAAGGAGCAGCACCGCAGATGGCAAAAGCCTCACGACGGCAGCGGCAGCTCCCGCTGCGGTTACACTTTGCCCTCCACTGCAAAGTACCCTCCTGAGCGGCAACCGCTACAGCCCCACCAGGGAAGCGCAACCCCCGCCACGGCCAACCCCCGCCACGGCCAACCCCCGCCACGGCCAACCCCAGCTGCCTCCCCGAGGTAACTGCCCCGCCCCGCGCCGGAGCGAGCTGCCCGGGCGCAACCAACTATGGCGCTGGATAGAGGGGGAAAGAGAGTGCCGCCCCTGTATAACGTGCGCACCGCAGCGCTCACACAATTTCTTCCCTCCCCCGCCATGGGTCGTACCACTTTGCTGCCTGTCCGGCGCTGAGGCGCGTTGCGCTGGAACGTACCAAGTCGGCGGAGGGAAAAGGGTAGCCATGAAGGTCGCGCGTTGAGGGGAGGTCATGTTCGAAAAGCGCAGCCCCGACTCTCGGTCCCGTTATTTTGGCCGAGAGATGTAAGATGGCCACGGCCTCATGGGGTCTGTCCCCTTGCAGCGGGAAAGGAAGAGGAGCCGCCGGCCTTGCTTAACCCTTCCCCGGCGGGACGGCGTTGGGCCGTCCCGCTGGCAGCCGCCCCCGCCCCCCGCGTTCTTCCCGGCTCGCTGCCGCCTCCCGCCGCTGCTGGTTCCGCGGGGTGCCTGAGCGGGCGGCGGGCCCTGCTGCGAGCGGCGCGACATGTCGGTGGCGTTCGCGGCCCCGAGGCAACGGGGGAAGGGCGAGATCACGCCGGCCGCCATCCAGAAGGTGAGGGCGAGAAGAGAGGACGGACCAGGCCTCCTGCCGCCGGACCGCGAGGGAAAGGGGGTGGAGGCAGCGTCCTGGAACGCCAAGGCCCCGGCGGCGAAGTGGGGTTAGGGGGAAGGCGGCAGGGCCTGGCGCGTTCTGTCGCAGAGGTGCTTAGACACTTGTTCGGGGGTCCTGGGGCTGGAGAGAGGCGAGGAGCGGGCGGGCCGTAGCTGGGCGCGGAGGCCGCGCCGGGGTGGGGCAGGCGGTCCGTGTCCCAGCCCCCATCCGCCCCCAGCTGTCCCGAGCGCTGCCGGAGCCGCGGGCCCGAGTTAACCCCTGACGCCTCGGCCTGGCACGATGGGGAGGAAAACGTGAAGAAACCCCTTTCTGTGAAGGGGGGAGGGGGTGTCTGCAAGTCGGACCCTAGTCGGCTTTTACCTAAACCCCGCCAGACCCTGGGCTCTGCCTTCGCGGGGTGAGCGGCGGCTGCAGCTCCCCAACTTGGTCGGCCAGGTAGTAAGGCTTCCTCCGTAAAACTTCAGTGTGATTAAAGAACATTGTGGTCGGAGCCAGGGACAGTGACTCCGGACAGTGATTCCATTGAAGTTTTTTTGTGAGAGTGAACAAGTCAACTCGGCAAAGCGATCGAAGAAAAGCATCCATAGGATTTGTAATAATCCACTGTGGTTTGCATTGGCAGAAGCCAAGGAGCCGTGTTCAAGCTCACTGTTAACTTGGTGGTATTTAGAAACTTAAGTGAAGTGTAAATAGCCACGAATCAGATTTGAGATTACTACAAGCTCCTTATGTAGGAGTCTTTTGAGTAGATACAACTAGTCAAGAGCAAGAGTGTCTAGGTGTTGCAGGGATCAGGACCTCAAGGAATGCCCTGGAGTTACAAAGAGGACTTCCAAGGTACTGTAGCAGAAGACAATACCTGGGAAGTTTAGATGAAAAATACATACCCGCTGGGTGGAAAGCTGCCTAAAGGGAGGCAATAGAGACTTCAGGTTGCTGGGGTGCATATGGAGAATGCAGACAATTAAGTTTCTGTTGTGCTGTAGCCACACCATTAATTTGATGGCAGTGTGCTGGCAAACCCTACTGTAGTTCAAGCTGAAGAATCTTTGTCATGTACATAAGCTGTCAAAGCCCTAGAGGTGTCTTCATGCATCTGAAAACTAAATTCTCTTTTGATGGTAGGTGTTTATAACTCTTTTAAAGAGCTGTTTCAATGTTGTGCCTGCACTGCTCAATCACAGCTGTGTAAAACAGTGTCTGCAGCCCCATCTGAGATGTGATTGTATTCCCTCTTGTTTGCTTTCCTCTTGGCCCTTGTATATATGCCTCCTCCCCCTCTTCCCAGAAGTTCCAGCTTGTGTGGTGACAGTGAAGAATGCAAATATCTAACAGTTGGCAGTCTCAAGGTTAAGCCTGTCTGCTAAGCTTTTTGTCTGTGGCCTTCCTCTGGAAGCTGGGAGACATTCTGAGGAGAGCCTTGATTCAAGGCTTTCTTTGCAAGTGCTCTGATCAACTTTGATGTTAAAGGTATTAGCTCCTTTTATCTTTTTTTTCTTCTTGTGAAAATGGCCACTGTGTTTCATCTAAGTCTTGCTGTCCCTACGTGTGAAGAGTGTGTCTGTGTAGCAGTGTTTCTGGTCCTCTTTGCACTTCAGCTACAGTTCTGAGGCTCAGACAAGAACTCCAAATCCTGTAGTTCTGTCTGTTTAGTCCCTAGTGGCAGTTTTTCCAGATCCAGCAGTTTCAAATAAGAGAATTGCTCAGTGATCTTTCTAGTCAGTTCTGGTTGTTTGAATTTAGGAAGGCTTGGTTGGTTGGCTCATCCTTACATGGATAGGAGTCCAGAGCATGCTGCATGAGGTTTCTTCTGACTCCATATCACTCCCATAGTGGAGATGGATTAGTCAGAAGGAAAAAAAAAAAGTGTCAATACTTGACAGTAATTATTTTTTCTTTGCTCTAGACTTTGTTTAGGTTGGGTTCCCAAGGAAATGAAGGTGGTAGAATGGCACTGTGCTTCCTTTGGACAAGCAGGAGTGTTTTGGCTAGTCTGGAAGAAGGAGAGAGTCTTGCAGTCTTTTTGTTTTTTGACTTTCAGCAGCAGGGTAAAAGTGATCTCAGCCAGCTTTCCTAGTGAGAGCAAAGGGATAAATTAGCACAAAAAAGTCCCATTTGACAGTAAACTTTCCATTTAATTCAGTTGACTTGGGTGGTTTGGCTGGTGGCTAAGATTAGCCATGACTCTGCTGACTCTTGTCTGATCAGAGTGCAGGAGAGTGGTTTAAAAGACATGAGTGTGGGGGTGGGCAGCTCTAGGAAACCAGGCTGTATTACTTGTACTGTTTATGGAGCTTGGAACACACTGAATTGGTGAGCTTTTTGTAGGAAGCCTTGAGATCTGCACTTCCCCATGATTTTAAGACTGCTTTTGTTTTTCTGATCAGAAAATTAATTTACATACGTTCCTATTCCTGGACACTTCTATGGTAGAATAGATCTTTTGTGGCCATTATACAGATTATTTATAAAGTGCAGTTTAGTTAGAGATTGTTCATGTAAATACAACCTGGCTTTTCAGTTCACTTCCTGAAACAAACCTGTCTGGTAAGCTCAATTTCCATCAAAAATCATTTCAAATGCCTTTTATTGTTAAATTTTTGAGCAGTTGCAGGCACTAGGAGAAGCCAAACCTGGGGCATAGCTTTTTAAGTAAATTTCTTGGTAGAGATCAAATGAAGAAATGCAGAAGTATGAAAACTTCATAAGAACTTGGTGCAGAACCAAGTTGAGGTATTTGAATAGGAAGCTTCTCATGTGTAGCTAGAACAGTGATGTGAAACCCTGAAACTGGAAGTTGTAAAACTAATTGGAGGGAAACTGGGAGCAAGAATCTTCTATAAGTAATTGAAGTAGAACTCTGTGGAATACTACTATTTGTTGTTTGTTTGTTTTTTTTTTTAAGTTCTGAGGAGTAAGACTCTTTTGCTCAAAGAACATGAAACTTAATCCAAACTTTCTTTTTTCTTTCAGATGTTGGATGAAAATAACCATCTCATTCAGTGTATAATGGACTATCAGAACAAAGGAAAGACGTCTGAATGCTCTCAGTAAGACATTAATACAAATCTGCTGGGTGAACATCCATCTGGATCACCATTCTTGACATCCTTAGCTCACATTCTAGGGGAGCTGTGCTAAGAAGAATGGAACATTTTTGCTACAGATACTACACTTGAAATTTATGGGATTTTTCTCTGCCATGTGGCTACCAGTTCTGTCACTGAAATGTTGCAACTTGCCTTCTGCAAGATCATCAGAGAATCATTGAAAGGTTTGGAAGGGACCTTAGAGATCATCTAGTTACAACCCTTGTGCCTTGGACAGGGTCACCTCCTACCAGACTAGGTTGCACAAGACAAACTGATGTCATGGTGGTGATGCTTATAAAAGTGAGGACTGAATAAACAAGATCTTTTTGCTCTGCATCATAATTACCCTTGGAGGAGTCAGGCAGTTTTCATCTCAGACTTTTCAAAGTCGTGTGGCAATGGAGCTTTGGTCTTCCTGATGGCATGTTTGAAGCTCCCTGCTTATCAAGAACAAACAAGCTTGCCTTAAAATTTTGGCTTGCCAGAATATCCTATGTGGACTTGGTGTCCAGTGGGATCTCTGGAGAGTGATCTTAGAGAGCTGTGGAAGGAAGGAATTATTAAGGAATATTATTTTCCCATTACTATTCTCTGTAATTGGATGATCATGGTACCCCTGTAATCAGACAGAGTTGTGTAACAGATGGGGCAGGCTCCAGATGGCTCCAGTCCCTCACTGGGACAACTGGGAGTAGGAGAGGGGAGTAATTGGTGTGTTTACTTTAAGAGAATGCTTTTCTTGTAGCATAGTTACTGTACTAAGCTGTTGGCAAACCTCTGGTTCTGTATTTGTAATCTGTTCCTGCTCTCAAGGTTATTTTCCTGACTGAGCTAGATGTTGAGACTCTGGAATACAGACCTTCCTTCCCCCTGCATTTCTAACATATAGGCAAGACATGAAGTAGGTGACCTTCAGGGGAAGTTCCCATTTGGGTTCAAAATGGTTATTTAATTTACTTATTTATTTCTCCCCCCCCTGCCCTGTTGTAGATTGCTGGGTTTTGTTCAGCCAAGTAGTTCTGGTGCATGTCCTTTTGCTTCAAAGAAGGTGATTTGACAGTGCTGGCTTAATGGTTGGACTTGATGATCTCAAAGGTCTCTTCCATCCAAAGGGATTAGGGAGAAGGTCAGGTAGGGCCTTCAAGGAGGGAAGATTTAGAGTGGAGATTAGGAAGAAATTCTTTGCAGTGAGGGTGGTGAGACACTGGAACAGGTTGCCCAGGGAGGTTGTGGATGCCCCCTCCCTGGAGGTGTTCACAGCCAAGCTGGACAGGGTGTTGAGCAACCTGGGCTAGTGGGAGGTGTCCCTGCCCATGGCAGGGGGTTGGAACTAGATGGTCTTCAAGGTGCCTTCCCACCCAAACCATTCTGTGATTCTTCAGCAGAAAACCCAATCCATACCAAACTGCCAAAGCTCAGGGTCCTGCTGCAATGTTTGCACTGCTCTTGGTCACAATTCACATGAATCTGTGATCCTTATATCTGGGGACATAACAGAAGGGGCTCTCTTCCATTAGTGTTTGTGAGGATAAATACACCAAACATAGAATACTTGCACACTGTGTATATTTCCTGGTGACTTAGTTTGGGGCAGGAGGTGAAATAAGTGAGAATGGTGTCACCCAGCTTTTGATTTGGGATAAGACAGAGAGGTAGAGAACGTAGAGGCATAGGTTTGGAGACATTGGGAAAGATTGGGTGATAGGTGAGAGTGAGGGAAAAGCCTTAGAATTCCAAATAATGGGCCTCTTGGATCTTGTTTTACATAGGGAACTTTCTTTGCATGTGTAGAATTAAATTGAGATGTCAGTGTGTTTGTGACTTAAGATCTACTTTGCTTTATTTTTTGCTAGATACCAGCAGATGCTGCACACAAACTTGGTTTACCTAGCCACGATAGCTGACTCCAACCAGAATGTGCAGTCTCTACTACCAGCAGTAAGTACAAAACAGTGTGTGCAAGTAGGAAATAGATTTCATTTGAGTTTCCTGGATGGGGGGGAAAAAAAACCCCAACAAAATCAAAACCAAACCAGTGTTTGGGGTAACAACCACATATTTAGCCTCTGGTTTATTGTATGCAGTATCTCTATGCTGTGTTTAGGGTCATCTCACTGCTTAGGTCTTGAGCAGTCTGACTTGTGTAACTGATTCTGAACTGAATAAACAGAGGACTGGTTACCCAGGCTGCTTTTTAGCATCATGGAATTGGTTTGGTTGGAAAAGACCTTTAAGACTGAGTCCAGCTGTTCTCCACCTCTGCCAAATCTAGTGCTAAACCATGTCCCTCAGCACCACATCTCTGTCTCTTTCCAGCACCTCCAGGGATGGGGATTCAACCCCCCTCCTGGGCAGCCTGTGCCAGTCTTTGAGAACCCTTTCAAGGAAGAAATTTCTTCTAATCTCCATCTTAAACCTTCCCAGGTGCAATTTGAGGCCATTTCCTCTTGTCCTAGCACTTTATTACCTCCTTCCAACCTCCTTTCAGGGAGCTGTAGAGAGTAATGAGGTCTCCCCTCAGCCTCCACTTCTCCAGACCAACCAGCGTCAGGTCCCTCATCTGTTCCTCACCAGCCCTGTTCTCCAGACCCTTCCCCAGCTTCTTTGCCCTTCTCTGGTCATGCTCCAGCTCCTCAATGTCTTTCTTGGAGTGAGGGGCCCAAAACTGAACCCAGTACTCAAGGTGTGGCCTCACCAGTGCTGAGTACAGGAGGCAATCACTTCCCTGGTCCTGCTGGTCACACCATTGCTGATCCAGGCCAGGCTGCTGGTGGCCTTCTTGGCCACCTGGGCACACCCTGGCTCGTGTTCAGCCAGCTGCTGATCAGCATCCCCAGGTCTTTCTCTGCTGGGCAGTTTCCAGCCACTCTGCCCCAAACCTCTGGAGTGTTCATGGGGTTGTTGTGACCCAAGTGCAGCACCTGGCACTTGGCCTTGTTGAGCCTCACACAGCTGGCTTCACCTCACTGATCCAGTCTGTTCATCTCCCTCTGCAGAGCCTCCCTAGCTTTGAACAGATCTCCACTCCCTCTCAGCTTAGTGTTATTTGCAAACTTACTGGAGTGCCTCACTCCCCTTGTCTGAACCATTGATAAGGACATTAAATAGATCTGGCCCCAGTGCTGAGCCCTGGAGAACACAAAGATAATCTTAGATGGATTCATTTTTTTTCTTAGCTGAGCACTCCAGTGGTGTGGCTCCTAGTCAGCTCCTACAGCACTACTTTTTTTTCCCTCTTACATTATGTAAAGCTGGGGGAATCAAGATCCTGTTAGTATTTTTTGTTGGCATATCATCTCTTCTTTTGCAGCAGTGGAGTTAGATGGGTAAATCTTTATCTGCTTTTCTGTCCTTTAGGTGAGTCTCTTAAATTCTTTGCCCTGTGAAGGTAAATAATGGTAACATGCAAGAAAGGAGTTCACACAGGCTTAACATGAAGCATTCCTTGGATAATAGTTATTATCTTTATTCTTTTTTCATCTGGAATTTTCTGAAACTGTATTCCTGAACCTTTTATTTTGTAAGATTACCTCAGATTCCCCCCCACCCTCCCTTTGTCCATTTTTTTCTGGAGTAGTAAGGAAAGACACAACAAACATTAAACTAATTTGCTCTCTGCTTTTTGTGTTAATCGGAAAGCTCAGGGAGTTCATTGTGAGTACCACAAGGAAGTTTGGGGGTTTGGGTTTGTTTGTTTTTTTTTTTTTTCTGGTAATAAGACTTTTCTTGAATTAATACAGTCTTGATTCATTTCTGTAATATGAAGCTAAAAAGAATGTCTATAAAACAGCCATTCCTAGATACTAGTTCTCACCAACTGAAATTGAATTACTTTTTCTCTGGTCTCTGGAGAAGTGTTCTCCAATCAGTGCTACTGGTGAAGCATCCTTTCAAGTTGGTACCTAGAGGACTATAGAAACAGAGCTTCATTATGTCCAACCTGTTGTGCCTGTAGAGGCTTTTCTTTTTATAAATCCATGCTTGTAGCTGATGGGGAAGGAAAGAAACCTCTAAGAGGGCTGTGTGTATTACTCAACTAATATGATATGTTTTTAGAGGCTTAATTCATATCCTGGTTCTGATGACAACTGGAAATGAATTTGACCTTATCCTAGTCCCTGGTGAGCAGCCCAGTACTTAAAGTTGTATGTGATGACATTCTTTTCTTCAAAGAAAATGAAGATAGGGCCAGGGAAGACTTTCGCAGATCAGTACTGAAGAGCATTTCTGATCTTGGATGTAAGCAGTGAGAAAACAGCAAGCATAGTGTGATTTTTGTTGGGGAGGGGGAAGGAGTCCCCTTCAGACAACTGTGAAAGCAATAATGACGTAGAATCTTTTTTTCTTTCAAACATCCAATTTTCATTTTGGATTTTAAATCTATAACCTGAGCATAGATGCTCTGACTTACCAAGTCAGGTCTTTGAACATCTGCCTGAAATGTGGTAACATAATCAGATAAACCAACTTTTCCTTGTAGGTTTTAGGAAAATATTCTTTAAATTCTTTCTATCTTCCCCCAAAAACTTCAGCCAGAATAATTTGGGAGCATGTAAGCCACTGTTTCTTTTTTAATGCAAGATAAACTACTTCCCACTGTTTTCCTTTATTAGCAGTCTGTAGAAGAGCTGATGAGGTTCAAGCTGACTTGCAGGTATTATGTTTCTGTTAGCCATGCTTCTCTGTCAGCTGTTCACACTGAATTCAGGGGTTGTGGGTGGCAACAGTTAAATATGGAGTGTGTAAACATCTATTTTTAATAGTAAAATCCATCAGCTTGTTGATACTACCACTGCAGTAGTTTACCACATTGCTTAGGGTGGCTTGAGGCTGGATAGCTTCTGAAGTTGGATTGTATCTGATCTGTTTGTACCTAGAAAATTGTTCCTCTAGTAAACTATGTGTTTTCTTTTGTTTATTTTTTTGTCTTGTTTTAAATCTGGTAAATGCACTCTAAAGAAACTTCACAACTTATCTATTACTTCTTACAAAATGCTTTATGTGATAGGATGAGGTTGAAAAGAGAGTACTGCTGTTAAGATAGCATTCAGTGTGAAGGAAGAGCCAAAAGAAGAGTCTTGTTCATTGAAGTTTTACTGTAAGCTAAAAGTGACTTGAACCTGAGTGCTAACTCTGTGTCCTCTCAGTATTGCTTAGACTTCATGCTTCATATTGCTAGGAAAAATGCTTGTGGCCACTTGTGTGCCTCTGTCCACACCTTTTGGAGGGCACTGTTCTGATCTAACAACTGTTCCATACTTTCTGGAAGTATGGAATTGCCTATGGAGAACCAGATAAACCTTAACACTGAACAAATCTAGTGAACCAGAGAAATGCTTCCATAAAGAGGCCCAGGAAGTGAGGAAGAGGTGAAACAGGTGAAGCAGGCACTGCAGAGTGTGGCTGAAGGGAACCAGAAAGGCTTTGAAACTCCAGTGTCATAACAAAGCTCTGTCTGTCTGTGTGCATGATGCATTTTGGGTATTAAATTATGTGTTGAAAGCCAGCTTGGCTGGGGCCTTGAGCAAGCTGGGCTAGTGGAAGGTGTCCCTGCCCATGTCAAGGGGTTAGAACTAGATGATCTCTTAGGTCCCTTCCAACCCAAACCATTCTATGAATGTCTGAACAAGTGGAAAGTCCTGGATGATCTGAAATACACTTTTTAATTTTTTTTTTTTTCTTCAGAGGGGTAATGGTCAATATGTGGTTTTAATACCTGTACTTAGTTTGTAGAAACAATTCAGACCCTTGGAATTGAACTCTGCTGTTTTTTAATAGCCCATGTTTTGAACATAAAAGTTGTCAAAAAAATGTTAATTGACTTACCATGGTACTGTTTTTCCTTGGAAAAAAAAGCAAGCTGGCATTCAGAAAAAATACAGCTCAGTTTTATTAGTTTAAACTAAGATTTACAAATCAAGCTGTTAGAGAAGGTGAGAAGAACCACACATTAAATATAGTTGTGGTGCAGTACCAAGCACCTGGGGAAGTCTGGTATCTGTGGTAGGACAACAGAAAGTCTGTGGTTAAGCTGCTTTCCTGTTGATCACAATTGGCATTGGTCTTGAAACCTCTGGCTTAATTCTGTGTATATTCAATGCCAGTGTATTGAGTTAGTTTTAAAACAGATAGTGGTGTATTCTGCTTTAGCCTTTCAGTTTTGGGTACTTCAAAACAAGAAAGACATTGAGGTGCTGGAGTTGGGTGTAAAGAAGAGCAACTAAGCTGTTGAAAGGCCTAGGTCTGAGTCCAGTGAAGAGTGGCTGAGGAAACTGGGACTGTTCAGTTTGAGAAATCACAGAATTGTCAGGGTTGGAAGGGACCTCAAGGCTCAGCCAGTTCCAACCCCCCTGCCATGGGCAGGGACACCTCACACTACAGCAGGTTGCTCACAGCCACATCCAGCCTGGCTGCAAAAACCTCCAGGGATGAGGCTTCCACCACCTCCCTGGGCAACCTGTGCCAGTGCCTCACCACCCTCATGGGGAAGAGTTTCTTCCTAGCAGCCAATTTGAATTTACCCATTTCTGATTTCTTGTTTTTTTTTTTTTTTTTTTTTTTTTCCCTCCCCGTTCCCCCTAGTCCTGTCATTACCTGACACTCTAAAAAGTCCCTCCCCAGCTTTCTTGTAGCCTCCTTCAGATGCTGGAAGGCCACAAGAAGGTCTCCTGGGAGCCTTCTCCTCTCCAGGCTGAACAGCCCCCAACTCTCTCAGTCTGTCCTCATAGCAGAGCAGCTCCAGCCCTCTGCTCATCCTGGTGGAGGATGGTTGAGGGATGGTTGAGGGAAGACCTCATTGCTATCTACAACTACCTGAATGACAATATAAAGAGGTAGGTGCTGGTCTCTTGTAACAGAGATTTAGTGATGGAACAAGAGGGAATGGCCTCAAGCTGTACCAGGGGAGGTTTTGGGCTGGACATCAGGAAAAAATCTTTCACTCGAAGTAAAGAATTAGAACTGGCTGCCCAGGGAGATGGTTGAATCCCCATTCCTGGAGGTGTTTCAAACAGGCAGAGATGTGGTGCTGAGGGATATGGTTTAGCACCAGCTAAACCATGGTAGAGGTAGAATCTTAAGGCTGTCTTCTCCAACCAAAATGATTGTGTGATTGTGTGATTGTGTGGAGAGGGAGATATTTTCATTCTGCATCAGCTGAGATTAAGCACAGGGCTGTGTAAATGGCTGTGTTAGCACAACTGAAAGGTGTTGTTGGAAACAGAGGTGGAGGCACTGCCTTTAGCCAGCAATTCCACTAAAAATATCAGTACCAGAACATGGGAATTGAAGTTGTCAGTGTGTTAGGTGGGAATTCAAAGACCATTCATGTGCTCCACCTTGAATAAGACCATCACTAACTTGTGCAAGCTTCTTTGCATGTTTTGCTCATCAGGTGTGTCCACGTGGGGAGCTAGTGCACTGCACACAGAAAACTCCTTGTGCTGCCTGCTGACTTCTGTGGCTGATTTAGAAATCAGTAAAATAGCAGCCAGCTTGAGTAAGGAGCATGCTCTGAGCTGTAATTCCTATTTGAAGGTGTGATTTGCTTCTCTGTAGGACAGAACCTGCACAATCAACACCCATTTCAAGCTTAGTTTGAGAGCTGTACCAAGCAGCCTGTTAACCTAGATGCCAAGCCTATGTGGTTTTGCTGTTTGCCCAGATGCTCTGAGGTGTCTGCAGGATTCTTTCTGCTTTGAGTGAGACCTTCTATCTGCAGTAGAGGTGGAATTTTAATCTTAACTTGGTAATCACAAGCAAAGCCTGTAAATATTGGAGCAGACATTAAAAGCCAAAGAGGCAAGAGGTAAGCAGCTGTTAAGAGAAAGCTGCTGCTTTTGAGGCCAGATGTGAGCTGCATGTTCTGGGGGAATCATAAAATACCCTTGAAGTTGTCTAATTTCTAGTTTTGTTCTAGTTTTCACAGTTCCCCAAATTAATGTCTGCACATAACTTATGCCTAGTGACTTAGAATGAAACCATCTGAATTCATACCTCCTTGCTTAGTTTTTGATTGAAACAATTTCTATTTATATCAAGAGTCAAAGAGTTTTGGTGGTTGTTCTTGAGAAGAGCTGTTGCTATGTGGACATGAAGTATTTTAGGGTTGAATTTTTCTGGTGGTTAAAGTGAAACTAAAGAATATTGGTAAAGTGAAATACTGAATTAATAAAGAATATTATGTTAGAGAATATTTAAAGAGTGCTATATGAAATTTGATCATGGAATTATTCAGGCTGGAAGAGACCTCTAAGATTCATAGATTGATAGAATACCAGCTTGGAAGGGACCTCAAGGATCATCTCATCCAACCTTAAAAGATCATTGAGTCCAACCATTAACCCAGCACTGCCAGGTCACCACTAAACTATGTTCCTCAGCACCACATCCACACCTCTTTTGAGCACCTCTAGGGGTAGTGACTCCACCACTGCCCTGGGCAGCCAGTTCCAGGGCTTTTTAACCCTTTCAGGGAAGAAATTGTTCCTAATGTCCATTCCCTGGGCCAACCTGAGGCTGTTGCCTCTTGTCCCATTGCTTGCTACTTGGGAGAAGATAATGACACCCAGTTGGCTGTAACCTCCCTCAGGGCACTGTAAGGAGTGAGAAGTTGATGCACCTAGAGAGTGCAATTTCCTCTTTAAACAGAGTGTTTCAGTATTACATTATGCACAGTTTCAACAGTTCAAATACTAAGTCAGAATTTCTCTGATTTTTTGAAGGCGCTGATGTAAATCCAGATTTAGAAACTGGTTATGTTGAATTCATAGATTTATAGAATGGCTTGGACTGGAAGGGACCTTCAAGGTCATTCAGTTCCAACCTCGCAGCCATGGGCTCTAGGGACACCTTCCAGCAGCCCAGCTTGCTCAAGGCCTCATCCAACCTGGCCTTGAACACACTTCCAGGGAGGAAGCATCCATAGCCTCCCTGGGCAACCTGTTCCAGTGTCTCACCACCCTCACTGGAAAGAATTTTTCTTTTTTCTGCTAGTGTCATAACTGGTGGTCAATTACACTTGTAATTAACTTGACTACTTGGACATGATTGTAAATGCTTTTCCCATAGAAATGCTCCCTTGCTGAGAATTGATCTAACTTATTTGTGCTAGCTCAGATGCTCTCAGTACTCAAATGCCCTGCACCTTGTAGAGGAGGAGTTGTAACCTGATTAAATAAAGCTTGCATCTTTCAAATCTCAAAAACGTGTTCCTTTATGAACTTATTTCCCAGTCTGAAGTCTCAGCAAGCACTCTGCAGGTGCCATCACCAGCTCTCAGCAGAGCCCTGTTCTCGGGAACTGGGACAGGTGCTGGGACAGTGGCAGTGTGATGCAGGCAGGGCAGGGCAGGGTGCCTCCTGGGCTGGGGAGTTTTGCTTTGCAGAAAATGGTATTTGAGAACTGAAAACAAAGGTGATCCATTGACTCCTGAGTTAGAGCTGCTCTTGGAAAGATCAGAAGGCTTTTCTGTTGGTGCTCCATGGAGCTTTTAATTGTTATTCTGAGGGAATTTGAAGCAGATTGTATTTTTGATAGTGTACTTCAGCTGTCTGTTGCTGTTTGTATTGATTAGCAATAGTGTGTTTGGGTGTGCTTAATGCTAGTTTCCTGTCTTCTTATGTTTTATTGATATGCCACCTCACTTTATATAGCAATAAAAGTTCCATAAACAAATCTTTCAGCCTGGTAAGAAAAATCCAATCGGGCAGAGAATCATAGAATTGTTTGGGTTGGAAAGAGACCCCTAAGATCATTGAGTCCAACCATCAACCTAACACCACCATGGCCAGTTGTGTAATTCCACGTGGCAGCTTTCATTGTTTATTGTCTTCCATTTGCTCTAATTTATTATTGAACAGAAAGTCCTCTAAAAAAGTGCAGTTTGGCTTTTAAAGTCTATGCTTTCAAATAACATTTGGGTTCAGGAGGATTTTTTTTGGGGGGGGGCTGCAAGTTGTCAGTTAATATTTAATGTTTTATTGTGGTTTTCTTGTCCCTTTTCTTGCTTAGTTTTCCATTTCAGAATTCCAGAGTTGCACTAAATAGCTTTTTTTTTTTTTTAAATTTTTTTTTTCATGCTCTGATAACTTTTAAATGCTCATAGAGGCTATAAATTGTATTCTGTGTGTTTGGGGAAGTGAGCCAAAAATTAGTGTTTAGCAAGTGGAGCTAATTTACATCTAATTCTTTCATTTGTTTTTTACTGATAGTGAAATGTTTAACATTTTCTGCTTTGTAATTGGAATAAATTCAATAGTGATTTTCATTTTCATTCCTCACTTATGCAGCAGAAGAAGAGAAGTAGCCTTTGGTTCTCTTAATCTAACAACCTTTGGATGTTGTTTCATCCTTCACATCTGGAGTGAATGGATAGGGTTCAGGTTGGATACATTTCCTTTCATGAAGGGTGGCAGGTTTCTTTTTTCCTGAATACTTGGCTTTTGAATCCTGTGGTTATTTTATATTTTTAAAGTCCTTTTTCATGCACAGTGCACCTTACTGAGGATACTCATTTTCCTGAACTTCTGTAAAGAACAAAAAGATTAAATGACCCAAGTTTTGTGGGTTTTGAATGCTTTGTTTCCTTTGGTCACTTTTTAAATTCAAGAATTATTTCATAAGAATGCTTTGGGTTGGAAGGGACCTTTAAAAATCATCTAGTTCCAACCCCCCTGCCATGGGCAGGCACACCTCCTACCAGACCAACTTGCTCAAGGCCCTGTCCAACCTGGCTTTCAACACTTCCAGGCTTGCAGCCTCCACAGCTTCCTTGGGCAGCCTGTTCCAGTGCCTCACCACCTTCATTGTTAATGATTTCCTCCTAATGGCTCATCTGAGTCCAGCTTTTTCCAGTTTGAAGTCCTCATACTCATCCTGTCACTCCATGCCTTTGTCAAAAGTCCCTCTCCAGCTCTCCTGTAGCCCCCTTCAAATGCTGCAGTGCTGCTCTAAGGTCTCCCTAGAGCCTTCTCCAGGCTGAACAGCCCCAACTCTCTCATCCTGCCTTCATAGCAGAGGTGCTGCAGCCCTCTAGTTGTAAAAGCCTGGATCAACTCCAGTAGAAATAGAGAAGTTGCTGTTTTAAAACAGGTTTTTTTACTTGTTTTTTTTACTTGTTTTCTTCTGTCTGCAGCTAATAGAAAAGTACTCGGGAGGAATTTCAGTGGGGAATAATTCTATCAGCTGGAGACATTTCTCTTTAATTACTATGAGATAGTGATTGGTTTATGACCCTGACACAAAGGCTTGTACCACACTTCAAAAATCTCCTCTGCAATATCCTACAGAAGTGTTCCAGTGGCATGTGTGGATGTGCAATTAGCTCTGAACCTTACTGAAACTTTAGTGTCTTCTGTTGATGAATTCCTCAGCCTTCTGTGATTTATGTGGTGTCCTCTGTGTTATTCCTTAATTTATTGACTATTCTCCTGAGGTTTTCTTTGTTGTTAGAGCATAAATTGGATGATCTACTTCTTGTATGTATCATACATTAAGCTGCATTTCTGTCATATCCTCTTGTGTTCGTTTCCTTTCCATGTACAAAAAAAAATATTCAAGAAGTCTATCCTTTGTGACTTGTTTCAGGTGATAACATTCAATATCTTGATTTTTGAGATGAGCCATCAGCAAGAAGCTCTTCTCCATGAGACACTGGAACGGGTTGCTCAGAGAAGTTAAGCAGCCTCCAAAGCTGGAGGTGTTGAAAGCCAGGTTGGCTGGGGCCTTGAACAAGCTGAACTTGGTCTACTAGAAGGTGTCTCTGCCCATGGCAGATGATCTTCAGGGTCTCTTCTAATCCCAACTATTCTATGATGTCTATTTTTTTTTAATTACCTTTTCCCACCAAACTGAGTGATGGAATTCTAGTACCCAAAGGGGGCTTACAAGAAAGCTTTGGAGGGGCTCCTTATAAGGGCTTGTAGTGGTAGGACAAGATGGAGTGGATTGAAGCTGGAAGAGGGCAGAGTTAAGACTGGAGATTAGGAAGAAATTCCTTCCAGTGAGGGTGGTGAGACACTGGAACAGGTTGCACAGGGAAGTTGTGGATGCTCTTTTCCTGGAGATGTTGAAGGCCAGGTTGGATGAGCTCTTGAGCAATCTGGGCTGGTGGGAGGTGTCCCTGCCCATGGCAGGAGAGTTGGAACTGGATGAGCTTTAAGGTCCTTTCCAACCCAAACTATTCTGTGAATCTGAGTTCTTGTGCTTCTTTTTATGGCTTACTTAAAACAGATGTTTCCTCTTTTGGAAGAAGAGTGGTTCCAAACTTGGTGTAACCCCCATATATTTATCCATGATGAATTTTACCTGGCACCATCCTGCTTATTCTTTTTTTCCACAGTTTTCAGTAATTAACCTTGCAACATCTACTAACAAGCATTTTCAGGGGACCCCTGTATGCTCCTTTATTCTTAGAACTTTATGTAAGACTCTTGCTCATTTTTTCCTTTTGGGCAGTTTCTGATCAGTGTGCACTCCCTGGACAACATATTTCTCCCAAAGGCTTTGGCAAAAAACTTAGGTCAAGCAGCTTTTTGTTAAATATCTGACTAAGTTTTGACAATGTCTAATGGATTAGAATAGACAGACAGTAGATTTCTACCCTCAGCAAGTTCACTGGTGATACAAAACTGGGAAGGGTGGCTGACACACCTGAAGCTTGTGCTGCTATCCAACAAGATCTGGACAGGCTGGAGAGCTGGGAGAAGGGAAACCTTATGAAGTTCAGTAGGGACAAGTGTTGAGTCCTGCATTGAGGGAGGAATAACACCAGGCACCAGTACAGGCTAGGAGTTGTCCTGCTGGACATGGAGGAAGATTTCAGAATCCCAGAGGACAGCAAGTTAATATTTGTGGCCAAGAGGGCCAAAGTTATCCTGGGGTCCATCAAGAAAAGTGTGTCCAGCAGGTCTAGGGAGGTTCTCCTCCCTTTCTACTCAGCCCCAGTGAGACCTGTGTCCAGTCTTGACTTGAACTCTAGGGTCTCCCTGGAGCCTTCTCTTTTCCAGACTGAACAGCCCCAACTCTGTCCCTGTAGGGGAGGTGCTTCAGCCTTGTGATCATCTTCATGGTTTCTGGACCCTCTCCAACAGTTCTATATCCCTCTTGAGCTGGGGACACCAGAACCGGATGCAGTACAGCAGGTGGGGGTCTCACCAGAACATATCAGAGGGACAGAATCACTTCCCTCATCCTGCTGGTCACACTGCTTTTGATGCAGCCCAAGGCATGGTGGCCTTCTGGGCTGTCAGTGCCCGTTGCAAGCTGCCTCACAGAGGCACCATCATGCCTATATTTGTGCAGCAACACCCAAAGTCCTGGTAGGATCTGGTCCTTTGAAGTACTTCACAGTGTTCACCATCAGCATGTTGCACGAGCATTGGATTTACTGATGAATTTCTTGGATTCCACATGGAAATCTTTTTAATTCTGAAAACCATTTCACCCTGGATAGGTTTTGGCTTTGCTCTCTGCTGACATGGGGCTGTTGTCACACTCTGAGCTCTGGCTGCTCATGTGGAGGTACCAAGCGTGTTGGTTTTACTGCTCTGCCAAAATATACTTCTAAATAAAAATTAAACATAGTCTGTCTGGTTTATTTTTTTGTTGTTTCTTCCTCTGTATGTCAGTTTGGGATCATTTCTGCTAGATGCAAGAGCAGGGTGATAGCTTTTGAAGCTGAAGGGAGAAGGAAAAGAGCTGAAGCTGCCTTTGCTTGCTCACTAGTAGAGGAAGACGATCAGGCCAAACGGAGCAGGATTTCAGTCACGCTGTTCAGAGAGTTGAGCTGCCTCTCACTCTTAGCCTTTCTGCCTCTACTGCTGGAGGATGAGGAAGAATCATAGAATTGCCACAGCTGGAAAAGCTCTCCAGGATCATCGAGTGTGCCCAAGTGGCCAAGAAGGCCTCCTGGACTGCATCAGGAACAGTGTGGCCAGCAGGAGCAGGGAAGTCATTCTGCCCTGTGCTCAGCTCTGGTTAGGCCACACCTTGAGGACTGTGTCCAGTTCTGGGCTCCTCAGTTTAAGAAGAGTATTGAGACACTTGAACGTGTCCAGAGGAGGGCAACAAGGCTGGGGAGAGGTCTGGAGCACAGCCCTGTGAGGAGAGGCTGAGGAAGCTGGGGGTGTTTAGCCTGGAGAAGAGGAGGCTCAGGGTTGACCTCATGGCTGTCTACAACTACCTGAAGGGAGGTTGTAGCCAGGAGGGGGTTGGTCTCTTCTCCCAGGCAACCACCACCAGAACAAGAGGACACGGTCTCAAGCTGTGCCAGGGGAAGTTTAGGCTGGAGGTGAGGAGAAAGTTCTTCACAGAAAGAGTAATTGGCCATTGGAATGGGCTGCCCAGGGAGGTGGTGGAGTCACCATCCCTGGAGGTGTTCAAAAAAGGATTGGACGTGGCACTTAGAGCCATGGGTTAGTTGTCAGGAGGTGCTGGGTGATAGGTTGGACTTGATGATCTGTGAGGTCTTTTCCAACCTGGTTGATTCTATGAGTGCAATCACTGACCTAACACCCCATGGCCATTAAACCGTGTCCCCAGTTGCCATGGCCACATGTTTCTTCAACACCTTCAGGGATGGTGAGTCCACTACCTCCCTGGGCAGCTGTGGTGGTGGTAGGCTGGTGGTTGGATTCGACCGTAGAGGTCCTTTCCAACCAAAACAATTCCATGATTCTATGGTTTATGAACCTCCTGGTGAATAGCATTAGGTGTAATGGGAGCTGGGCTGGACAGGAACTTAGGATTCACTCATTTGGTTCTTTCTATAAAGGGAAATATTGAAAAAGACCCCTTGCTGTGTCACAGCAAGGGGTTTGGATGGGTACTTCTGGCCTTTCAGAGAGGGTCCTCAAAAGCAGAGACCCAGGCATTGGCTCTCACAGAGATGATTTTTATTCTCCTGAGAGCATTTGGCTAAGGAGTGTGAGCAGGATCCTGCAGCCTCTGGGGTGTTTTTAACAGAAAAATGAAGCTGTGCCTCCTTGCAGTGCCCTGAGTAGAACCTAAGAGTAAATTCCCCCTTGTATTTATTGTTTTCCTTGTTCTCCCTCTTTGAACTCTCAAGGTTATTCAGTTATTTTCCTCACAATTTCATTAGGAAATTTGCCAAAACATCCTTTCTAGGCAGCTGTCTCTGGACCTTTGGAGGCCAGCACTAATGTGCTTGCAGTCTGTGGGGGGCATTTGGCAGGGAACAGGAGCTGAGCCTTCAGGGGAGAGGGGAAGAGATCGCTGAGGCTTTACCACACCCAGGTGCAAATCTTTTTGCTAGTCTGTGAGGCTTCCATGTCTTCTTGTACCTGTTTTGTCCTGCTGCAAGGTCTGTTAACAGCACCAAATCGTTGATGTGAGAGAATTACAAGGGGAAGAGGTTGTTTTTTGTTTTGGTTTGTTTTTTTTTTTTTTTTTTGATGTTCACCAAATGTTGCTTGGTTTGTTTGTGGGAGGGAAAAACTCCCAACACCCTTAAACTGTTCAGGTGTGATTTTTTAACGAGACATCGATTTGTATTTGTTTGTTTTGAAGCATGCTTGAGGGTGCTGTGGTGTTGTCTGCAGATAGAATTGATTGAAAAGTGAAGCATTTTGCCAAAAAACAAACACTGAGAGGAGTTAAAAGATACCAGAAAGAGCAAAGGAAGGGGTTTCAGTGCTTTCTGCCCGAACAGTATAGGAAGTGCTGCAGCATATGTACATAGAATCTGTTTGTCAGCCTAAGTGCTTCTGGTGTTTGACTAAACTGTCTCCTTTCAGCCACCCACACAGAATATGCCGATGGGTCCAGGAGGGATGAGTCAGAGCGGCCCTCCCCCGCCGCCACGCTCCCACAACATGTCTTCAGACGCTATGGTAGGTGGGGGCCCTCCTGCACCACACATGCAGAACCAGATGAACGGCCAGATGCCTGGTAAGTTTTTCTCCTCTAAGACATTAACACCAGCGTTGCCTGGCAACTGAAACGACATGGGGGCTCAAGGGATACTAGATTGTTGATGACAAAACTGCTTTGAATGCCCCCGAGTACAAGCTCTCTTAGAGTTTGTTAGCTACAGAGCTACGTGACCTGTATTCAGTGTTTATCAGGCTGCCCTTGGGCTTTGATGTAGCTGACACACAGCATTCCTCTGATGAACAGAACTGGCTAAATTTAGTCTGTTTGAAACCATGCAGTACAGCTGGCTTTGGAAGGCTTATTGGGGAAAGGTATTGGCCTGTGGCTGAGTGAACACAAATCCTGCCGTAAAAAGATCCTGTGAAATCGTTGTAGCTCGATAATTAGATGATAGTAAGATAGATACATCTTGAAGAGGGTGTTTGAATGGGAATAAATGTTACAAGGAAAAAAAAAAACAGAAGGTTGCTTTTCTACAAGAAAGTCATCCAGCTTCCACTAATCCTCTGTGTTCTGTCTTGGAGAAGATGGGTTGAGTTGTAAAGGATTTTGTGAAGAAATGGCCTCCAGGTTGTTGTTCTAGGTGTAAATTTTAAGTCAGTTTTTATGCCATCCTGTTTTGTAATAAAAAGCAAAGTGTTTGGGAAGTCAGAAACAAAGCAGTGAAACAATGTGATAAAAATTCCACATTGTACCTAGCAGTCAGTTCTAGCTCTGAGGTAACTATTCCCTTCAGCAGTCACATCAGCCTGGAGGAGGCCCTGGAAAAAGGTTGCTTCTTTATAGAGAGGCTGTTTTCTGGAATTTCTACTCCTAAAGTTATACAGCCTGTTTCATGTGAATTGGCTTTCAGCTTAAAGTTGCATTCCCAGGATTGCTTTTGTTCAGGACACCTTCGGTGGTTTTTGTATGGAGGAAATTCTACTACCAAAGCTCTTTAAGGTATTGATTCTTCCAAGAAAGGAAACTGGTCTGAAAATTCATCTCTCAGTGGTCACAAGGATAAAGATAGTCACAAGGATGAGCTTCATGACAGCAAACACAGGAAATAACTGCAAAACTCTGTAGAAAGTAAAAAAAATATTGTTGTGTCGTAGTCTAATTTCTGTGCAAATCTTAATACAGTGGACCTGATAGTTACAGCTTCTCTGAGAAGAGAAACTGACCAGCCTGCAGAGGCCATGTGTAAGAACTGAAATAAATGATCTAGAGAAGAAATAAGTTTTATCATCACATTGGTCATGGACTGTGTTTGGAAGTGGAAAAGAGCAACACATGCTGCTCCCTAAGTAGGGCAGAGATATTCTGGTTGTAGAGTCCTCTATCCATCTAAGATCCATCAGCTCCCATGGAGAATAGCATTGCCTCTCACAAATCAGTCTCTTTGACCCTCTGGTGTAATCATATTATTGTTATTATAACGATCTTTTCCAAGGAGAAGGATTACCAAGTCACAATGTGAGCATAATGACTTCAGTGCAGAGCCACAGGGGAGAAAAGTCACTCCTTAAACATACATATTTTGTAATTAGATAGAGCAAGAAAAGAACTCTTAGGAAAATGTGGGAAAGGTAAATAGGTTTGTTTTGGTATTCACCTAGACAGATACTTAAATACAGTTTCCAACTAAGCTTTAATTTCGACTTTCCTCCAACAAATTCCCTTTTTGGAACCTCAGTTGCTTCCCTTCTCTGTTTAAGGTTGTCTCTGAGGATGTGAAGATAAAGAGCTTAGGATTGAGGGCATCTCTAATGTCACAAAGGCATGCTAAAATCATTTCATAGTTAGGCATTGAAAAAGGGGCAACAGAATCATCTTGTTAAGTGGAAAGCTGAGTGGTATTTTATTTTAGGTGTTTGCTAGTTTGCCTGCATGTGAGCTGTTCTGTAGTTCCTAGATATGTTCTTATAATAACTCCTGCAGTAGATGCTTTTGCTTTCTGTTTGTAGGGCTAAAGTTTCATAGACACTTTGTAGTAGAAACCAGATGCAAAGCCTTAAACATCTGGGGAGGTGATCTGTCCAAAAGGAATAAAGTCACAAACGTGCAATCCAAGAGAATCCAAGGTTGACAACCACCAGTTGACCAGCCTGGAAGAAAGAGAGTGCAGGCTCTTAAAAATTAGTATTTGTGGAAGGGATCAAATCAGGATTTGTGGAAGGGCTTATCTGAGTAGGTGCTTCCAGGGGGCTGGGAATGGATGGAGGGGTTGATGGTCAGACTGTGTTGTCCAGTTGGGAAATCATGAGCAAAGTCTGTTTCTAGCTTTGTTTTCCTGCCATTGTCTTTAATGACTTCAATTTAGTTCTGTGATGGAGAGTGACTGTATTTGCTTGCTTTATGATACTTACTGTAGCCTCTTTTTCCCTGTTCTTTCTTTCTGAAGGACCTAACCATATGCCTATGCAAGGGCCTGGACCCAACCAACTCAATATGACAAACAGTTCCATGAACATGCCTTCAAGTAGCCATGGGTCCATGGGCGGCTATAACCACTCAGTGCCATCCTCACAGAGTATGCCAGTGCAGAATCAGATGACTATGAGCCAGGGACAGCCCATGGGCAACTATGGTCCCAGACCAAACATGAACATGCAACCAAACCAAGGTAAGTGAGGTTAGCTTCTGTAGAAAGGAAGTATCTCAGGTACAGATTCATCATAACATGGCTTAGGTTGGAAGGGTCCTTGGAGATCTTCTATTCCAACCTCCCTGCCATAGGAAGATTGTGTTAAAGGTCTTTTCTTTCAGATTTCCTTTTCTAAATGCATTTTCCCCATATTTGGAGGACCCTACATCTCGTTTCCTCCATGTATCAATGTCTTTCTAATTATTTGCAGACATAGTGATAGAACAAGAGGGAATGGCCTCAACCTCAAGGTAGGTTTAAACTGGACATTAGGAAAAGTTTTTTCACAGAAAGTGTGGTCAGGAGCTGGAATGTGCTGCCCAGGGAGGTGGTTGAGTCACCAACCCTGGATGTGTTTAAGGGTCATTTGGATGTGGTGCTTGGGGCTATGGTTTAGGGGGAGACCTTTGCAGAGTAGGGATCTGAGTTGGACTTGGTGATCCTGAGGGTTTTTTCCAACCTGAATGTCTCTGTGATTGAATTGTTTTCAGGTACCTGGGAATGGATCTTGGGACAGAGAAAGCTTTCACATTGGGTAACCAGTGTTGCCAAATGTTATGCCCTTAGGTTGAGAATTTTTCCATTCTTTCATCAGTTATGAGTTTGAACTGCTGCTTCTCTTTCACTTTTTCACTTCTGTCTAAGTGTTTGTTGATGAAATACATCTCTACTCTTCAGTCTCCTGCACAAATTGAAAACTTGAAGTCAAGCAGCCCTCAGATTTTTGTACCTAATTAATCTTTGTTCTCTGCAGCATGCTGCTTTAGCATGGTATGTCTATTTAATCTTAAAGAAGTAAAGGTCAGTTCCAGGAATGAATCCACTACTCCCTACTGTTTTCAGGAGATGTCCTTGTCCTTGTGCATATAACAAAATCCCACACAAATCTTGTATCTAGCATATTGGCAGAGGATAAACAAATGATGTAGCCTGTTGACATCCTCACTGAGGTACAGGGCCACTGCAGAATTCAAATGTTGCACTAGAGTCACAACAGACTAAGTTATCCAATTTGGATATACACTGCATGCCTTCAGAAACGTGCTTTACAAGCTTCACAGCTTGCCTGTGCTGTCTGTTCCTACACTGGGTCTGGACACACCACCTGCTAAAACACACTGCACAGCTTTGTGAGAACAAATGCATCTGCTATGATCACAGCAAGTATGGGATTTGCCCAGTATCACAGAATGGTGGGGCTTGGAAGGGACCTCAACAGAGGCAGGTCAGGATCACCCAGGGCAGGTCACCCAGGAACACATCCAGGTAGGTTTTGAAAGTCTCCAGAGAAGGAGACTCCACAACCTCTCTGGGCAGCCTGCTCCAGGGTCACTTTCACAGAGGAAAAGGTTTTTCCTTATGTTCATGTGGAACCTCCTTAGCTCCATCCAGCTTGCCCCCAGTGCCCCTTGTCCTGTCATTGGACATCCCTGAGCAGAGCCTGACTCTGTGTTCCTGACACTGCCCTGCACATCTTTATCACCAGGAATGAGGGTACCCCTCAGGCTCCTCTGCTTCAGGCTAAAGAGCCCCAGCTCCCTCAGCCTGCCCTCATAAGGGAGATGTTCCACTCTTGTCAACATCTTTGTGGCTCTGTGCTGGACTATTTCAAGGAGTTTCCTGAAGTCTTCCTTGAACTGAGAAGCCCAGAACTGGGCACAGTATTCCAGATGTAGCCTTACCAGGGCAGAGTAGAGGGGCAGGAGAACCTCTCTTAACCTTATCTTACGGGTACATTAGCCAAAGGATATGACTCGAGTTGAGATTTTTGTCCCTTTTCTGATTCTGTAGGAAAAAAATTTCTTTTTTTGAGGTCTCTCCCTGGTCATTGTAGAAAAATTAACCTTCCAATGACCTAGTTTGTTCTTACTGCAGTATGTCCTCTGTGGAGACCAAAGCTCCACTTTGTCACACAGATACCATTTGTTCCTAAGGTGTGCAAACAGACCGGGTCATACTGGTCAGTTCCATTATTACTAGATTCAGAAATTCATAGAAATGTTTGGGTTGGAAGGGAATTGAAGATCATCCAGTTCAAACCCCACTGCCATGGGCAGGGACACCTCCCACCAGCCCACTTTGCTCAAGGCCTCATCCAACCTGGCCTTGAACACCTCCAGGGAGAGAACATCCACAACCTCCCTGTGCAAGTGTTCCAGTGTCTCCCCACCCTCCCTGGAAGGAACTTCTTCCAAATCTCCTGTCTAAGTCTCCCCTCTTCCACCTTCAATCCATTCCCCCTCATCCTATCACTACAAACCCTCGTAAAAAGTTGCTTCCTGGGTTTCTTGCAGGCTCCCTTCAGGTACTGGAAGGCTGTTCTAAGGTATATCACAGGTACTGGAATGCAGATGACAGAAGGTTCAGAAGAGACAGAACTGAAGTTAATGAGACACCAAAAATGAGTCAAGATGGAACAGCTGTCTCAGCAGGTTTCTTACCACTAGTGGAAATGGGGAGTCCATCTCTGTCTATGTTGTTAATGGCATTTTCCTTAAAATTTAACAGCAGAGGAAACAAGAGAGGCCCACAGCAGAGGAAACCATCACAAGTGGGAATGTTCCTGTCTTTCTGAACTCACAAGTTATCTGTGCATTCTGGAGTTCTTTTGCAAAAGTTGTGAGGTGCTTTAGGGAAGTCCTGTGCAGAGAGTTATAAATGCAATAAATGAGTAGCTCTGTATGAGGGAGCCATCCATCCACTAAGTCACCCTGTGAAAAAAGAGCTTACTTTGGCTGCTTTACCTTTTAGGACTAGTGATTATTCCATCTCAGAGTAGTGTTCTTCCCTTTTCCTTACAATATTCCCTTGCTGTATTTCCAGTGCTCTGTCAAACTTGAAAATTGTTCATTAGAAATTAGGCAGAAAGATAGTTAAAAGGTTTCTGTTCTGAGCAAATAACAGTTCTGAAGTGGCTTTGGGGAATAAAGAATAAAGCAGAATCTAACCAAATTATAGACTTGAGAACAGGAACAAATTCATAGATTCATAGAATGGTTTGGGTTGGAAGGGACCTTAAAGATCATTTAGTTCCATCTTCCCTGCCATGGGCAGGGACACCTCCCACCAGCCCAGCTTGCTCAGGGCTTCATCCAACCTGGCCTTGAACACCTCCAGGGAAGGAGCATCCACACCCACCCTGGGCAACCTGTTCCAGTGTCTCACCACCCTCACTGGAAAGAAGTTCTTTCTAATCTCCAGTCTCAATCTCCCCTCTTCCAGCTTCAGTCCACAAGCCCTTGCAATAAGTCCCTCCCCAGCCTGTACAGGAGGACAATCACTGCCCTACTCCTGCTGGCCATGCTGTTGCTGATCCAGGCCAGGATGCTGTTGGCCTTCTTGGCCACCTGGGCACACAGCTGGCACGTTTTGTTTCTTTGTGTTATGAGAAGCTGATCCATAATGAGGATGAGAGATCCTACTGTAGCAATCAGTTAATAACAGCACTAGGTAATTATAATGCTAAAAATTCTGCTAGATAAGGTCTTAGCATCTCAAGTTGGTTGTTAAAATTTAGGAGATGTTTTTGACCTTAATTTTTCCCTGCATGGGTTCCCCATCTGTAGAGGAATGAGTTTGATGGTAAGATTATATGATACCATCTGATTTCACAGGGGTGTTGTGAAGGTCTGTTCATTATGGAGATGTGGCCATTTGAGTTGAGTGCCATAGAAAACCCATGAGTCAGTTAAGAAATCTATCCTCAGTGACTGGCCTTGGCATCTCACATGAGCAACAAGGAGGAAACAAAACACCAGAATGGCTTTTCAGTGAGTAATCTCTGCTGTGTACTGCGTGAGACCACAGCTTTTGAATAAAAGCATGTGGTGTGGCCAGCAGGACCCTCTGCTCTGGTGTGACCTCACCTGCAGTACTGCACCCAGCTGTGGTGCCCCCTGCACAAGAAAGACATGAAAGTGATGGAGCAGGGCCAGAGGAGGCCACAAAGATGCTCAGAGGGCTGGAGCACCTTCCCTATGGGGACAGGCTGGGAGAGTAGAGGCTGTTCAGCCTGGAGAAGACTCCAGGGAGACCTTAGAGCAGCCTTCCAGTACCTGAAGGGGGCTACAGGAGAGCTGGGAAGGAACTTTTTACAAGGGCTGGGAGTGATAGGATGAGAGGGGATGGATTGAAGCTTGAGGAGCAGAGATTTAGCCTGGAGATTAGGACGAAATTCCTTCCAGTGAGGGTGGTGAGACACTGGCACAGGTTGCCCAGGGAGATTGTAGATGTCCTCTCCTTGGAGATTTTGAAGGCCAGGTTGGATGAGGCCTTGAGCAACCTGGGCTAGCGGGAGGTGTCCCTGCCCATGGCAGGGGGGACTGGAACTGGATGATCTTTAAGGTCCCTTCCAGTCCAAGCCATTCCATGAATCTATGAATCCTGTAACAGATGAAGGCAGCTAAACACCCAGGAGGCTTTGACCTGGCTTTTAGATGTTTTTATTGTAACTTTCTCCATGTGTTTTCTAGCAAAACAGCTTCACGGACGTCCACATTTGGAGGCAGATGGTGTCAGCAAGGAAAAAGTGCTAATTAAGATGTAAACCAGACCTCACTGTTGGGTTTGCTTTCTGTCTCCACTTCATACTCATGAGTGATTTGCACTGGGTTGTGAACTGCAAGCCAGGAGAGTATCTGAAATGAGAAGCAAAAGTTGCCTGGCATTGTTTTCATATTGTTAGCCCAGTTAAAAGAAGAATTTGAGTCAGTTTGGATTTATGGAGGAAAATGTTTTCAGTGGAAGATTCTGCTGCTGTCTCTTAATTAAAAAGCTGCTGTAGCAGCCTGGGACATGCCCAGGGAATATTGGTTACCTTTTTGGAAAAGATAGGAAGCTGCAGGAGCTGAGTGTATGTGGAAGAAACTCCATTCTTAGGGATGCATTTCTTCTGTGGTGTGGGAGGCTGCTCGTGTTGAATGAAGGATTTCAGGGCTTGCCAGATTTTGACTTTTCAGAGGGGAGATGTAAGTACAAATTTTCTGGAACCTGAAACCTATGTGGAAGTTCCTCTTTATTTCTGTTGGATGGGTTTTGCACAAGCAGAGACTAATAAAAACAATAGAATTCAAATACTTTAAAAGTGAGGACCACGAAATCAGAGCTTGGCTGTCTCAGAAACTTTGTTTTCAGATCCTTTTGCTAAACTTGGCCACCTCAGAGACTTGCTGTTCTCAGATCCTTTTGCTGGGATTCCATTCCCTTGCCAGAGGGGCTTGAAGGAAAGGTGCCAGGCTCCCCAGTATTTAATGGGAATTACATCTTGCTTGGGGTGAGGGAGGGGAACTAGTTTGTTCTTAAGAAGTGAATCCTAAATGAGACTATTATGTTGACTTGCTCATTTGTAGACCAGCTCTGGAATCTGGTGCTGACTGAGATTTGACAGTTTGGTTTCTATAAACTTACAAAACTTCCATTCAATTTTCAGAGCTCTTTCAGTTTTCAAGGCCTTGCACTGGGACAGGGCAATCCCAAGCACAAATCCAGGTTTGGTGGAGAATGGACAGAGAGCAGTGCTGAGGAGAAGGACTTAGGGGTGCTGGGTGAGGAGAAGCTCAACATGAGCTGATAGCATGCACTTGCAGCCCAGAAACCAACCATGTCCTGGGATGCACCCAAAGCAGCGTGGGCAGCAGGTTGAGGAAGGGGGGATTTGCACATTCTCTTCTCCAGGCTGACCAACCCCAGACCCCAGAGAAAGCTAAGATACTTCCTTGAGGCATTTCTGGTCAGGAGGCTGCCACTGGGTCACTGCACTTAGAAGAAGGTCAAGTACCAGCCTGTTGGTACTAAACCTAGACACCTTCCCTTCCCTACATGTGAGTCCTCCTTAGGAGACACGTGGCTGGAGCAGGAAGAGGGGGTTTCATTCAGGATGTGTAGAGGACTTGGAAATGAGCAGTTGAGGAAAATGTTTGACTTCTTACAAAGGTTTGTGGTGACAGGATGAGGGGCAGTGGTTTTGAGATGGGAGAGGGGAGATTTGAATGGGAGATTAGGAAGAAATTCTTTCCAGTGAGGGTGGTGAGACACTGGAACAGGTTGCCCAGGGAGGCTGTGGCTGCCTCCTCCCTGGAGGTGTTCAAGGCCAGGCTGGATGAGGCCTTGAGCAAGCTGGGCTGGTGGGAGGTGTCCCTGCACATAGCAGTGGGGTGGGAACTGGATGATCTTCAAGGTCCCTTCTAAGCCAAACCATTCTGTGATTCTATAAAGTATTAGAAAGTCCTGGATCATGAACTAATGACCTTACACTTTTGACTGGTTTTGTGAAGGGATTTTCTAGGTCTGCTTTAAGTCACATTAAATTTTACCCAATGAATAAATGTAGCTTTATTGTAGGCTTGGGGTTTTTTTTTGTTTTCAAGATCAACCCCAAATTCAGTGTTCCTTATCCCTCCAAACTACCACCTAAAGCTAGATACTGTAGTTCTTCTTGCAGGTTATCTTCTCAGTGAGGGAGAGCTGTGAAGCAGACTGGAAGGTAGCCAGGCATTCTGTTATGAGCACAATGCACAAGGCTGATCCAGGGTAGTGAATTCTCATTGTGGCTCTACAAAGCGTTAATGAAGTTCTAATTTAAAAAGCAAACAGCAAACCTCTGCATTGCACCATGGGGACCCAACACATTTTATCACATTGTATTGTGACTAATATTAATATTGTTAATTAACAAGCTTTCTTGAGATCTAGGAATATTACAGCAACAAGTTTTTCTTTTTTTCTTTTTTCTTTTTTTCTTTTTTTCTTTTTTTCTTTTTTTCTTTTTTTCTTTTTTTTTATTTCCTTCCAAGGCTGCCTAAATTTTCTCAGTCTCTCCAAGCAGAGGAGCAGTGAAATGGAATGATCTCAATTACCTACTTGTTCAGAAGATCAAACCCCAAAATATATCTTTGCTAAGTGGAAAAATAATTGCAGTCTTCATAGGTTCATGGAATGGTTTGGGTTGGAAGGGATCTTAAAGATCATCCAGGTCCAATCCCTTGCCAGGGGACACCTCCCACCAGCCCAGGCTGCTCAAGGCCTCATCCAGCCTGGCCTTGAACACCTCCAGGGAGGGAGCATCCACAACCTCCCTGGGCAACCTGTTCCAGTGTCTCACCACTCATGCTGTCAAGAATTTCTTCCTCATCTCCAGCCGAAATCTCTGCTCCTCAAGCTTCAATCCATCCCTTCTTACCCTGTCACTACAAGCCCTTCCTGGCATTCTTGTAGGCTCCCCTACCTATATTGAAGCCAGTTTTTTTTAAACCTCAAAATGAGGACACAGAAAGTGCCATGCTGCAAGGTAGAGACATAACTGCATCATTTTGCAGTGGCCAATATTTATCTTCAGAGGAAAATGAAGCTTAACAGAACTAAGGCCACTTCTCACTGAGAGATTGCACACAGGGGTTTAATGGGATTTAACTAACACACTTTGAATTCACCCCATTAATTAATTTGGCTTAGCTTTCTCTCCTAACCCCACACAGACAGGATCTAAGTGACTATGTGTTCCTTTCCTTGTATAAATCCATCAGCAGCATTGACTGCATCCAGGTAAATTTTCCAGTACTGGGATTTCACGTTGGACTTTCTGCTTCTGCTCCAACAAATGGTTATTTAAAACTGCTAAATGCAGTGGCAAAATCCAGCAAGCAGACAGCTTGATGATACCTTCCTGTTTCTCCTGGGATGGGGCTAAAAAGTGGCTGTGCTGGTTTGATGTTTTGAGTTGTTTTCTTGTCATTGTTGCTTATAAAAGAAAGGACAAAGCAACAAACACTGAAAGCTTCACCATTCTCAAGTGTGCAATGTGTGTTTGAATTAGTGTATTATAAAAACACATTAAGAAGTTTAGTTCCTTGTCACAACTTTTTCCTCTTTGTGTTTTTAATACTGGAATAACTCTTTTTCTGAAGTGGTCCTGCAGAAGAAGTGAAGAAGCTGCTCCTTGTTATAAGTTAAACCAACCTAACCTGCAGTCTCAGATAATGACATGGCACAATCACCATTTTCATTGCTCTATGGTGTTAAAAGGATGCTCTTTAACTGTCTGGTCTCATTACTCAGCTTTGCATTTCTCCCAAGTTCAACCTTAACCAGATTTTCTCTGATGGGCAGAGATTTTTCTCTGATTTTTCTCTGATCTCTCCACTTCCTGTGGTTCATAGAAACTTGATGCAGCTTTCTGTGAAAGAAGATTTTTGGTAAAGGCTGCTTGGAACTGTTCAGTGGTGGGCAGAGCATGGAATTGTTTTGGGTGGAAAATACCTTGAAGATCATCCAGTCCAACCATTCTCTAACTCTGCTAAGGCTGAGGCAAAACCATGTCCCTCAGCACCACATCTCTGCCTCCTTGAAACACCTCCAGGGACAGGGATTAAACCACCTCCCTGTGCAGCCTGTGCCAGTCTCTGAAAACCCTTCCAAGAATGAAGTTTCTTCTAATACCCAACCTAAACCTCCCCTGGTGCAACTTGAGGCCATTTCCTCTTGTCTTATCACTTGTTCCTAGAGAGAAGAGACCACCACCCACCTAGCTCCAACCTTCTTTCAGGGAGGTGTAGACAGCAATGAGGTCTCCCTTCAGCCTCCTCCAGACTAAACAACCCCAGGTTCCTCAGCTGCTCCTCACCAGCCCTGTTTTCCAGACCCTTCCCCAGCTTTGTTGCTCTTCTCTGGACACACTCCAGCTCCTCAATGTCCTTCCTATAGTGTGGGCCCCAAAACTGAACCCAGCACTCAAGGTGTGACCTCAGCAGGGCTGAATTCCCTGGGCCTTGCTGCATATTGACTGCTGTGTGGTTGCCTGGCTCACTGGTACCTGTGGTTTGTTTTCTCAGGCCAAATAAAATGGTTTGTTTTGTTCTAGCAGCCCAGCAGCTCACCGATGGACTGTAACAACTCCAGAGTGTGTCCTGAGGAGTGGACACTGTTGAATAACTTTTCTGTGACTTGTCAAAGTTTCACTGTCAGGTTTTCATCCACACTTTCTTTGCAGATCCTTTTCAAAACAAACAAAACATGGAAAAAGTGTTTGCTACTTGTGCATTGTAGCTTGAAGAGAGAGCATGGGGAAAGCAGCCTCGTTGAGGCCGAGTTTTGTTCCGTGGTTTGGTTGCTCACCTGCATTTCCGTGTGCCCAGAAGTGATGAATCCTTAGGATTGCACTAGAAATAGAGCCTGTTGTGGTCTCTTTTCAAAGGGTCAGGTTTTCATGTTCTTTGGGAAAGATTAATGTGTGTTTCAGAAGAGGTATTCACTCCTTTTCCTTCTGCAGGTCCAATGATGCACCAGCAGCCTCCGTCCCAGCAGTACAACATGCCACAAGCAGGTGGCCAACATTACCAGGGGCAGCAGCCACCTATGGGAATGATGGGCCAAGTGAACCAGGGAAATCACATGATGGGCCAGAGGCAGATTCCTCCCTACAGGCCACCACAGCAAGGTAGGACTTCACTTCAGTGTTTTTGCAGTCAGTTCAAATAACCCCCTTGAAAACTATCTGAAATCTCTTCCTTGCTTACACCAAATTTCCATCACATCGCAGGGTGTCCCAGACTCTGTTTGCAGACTGGTTTTTTGTTCCCCTTTGAAGGGTGGCTCTCACAGCAGATTGCTGGTATCAGCAGGAAACATGAAGACGAGCATTTCTTTTTGTTTTGAGTTCTTTCTGACAAGAAGTACCTCAAATTACACCTTTCAAATATGCTGATGCAGAATTCTGTTTCAATATTTAAATGCTAGGTACAGAGAAGGAACAGAGTACCTGCTTGGTTCTGAATTCACTCAGCTACAAAAAAAAAAAGGAACCATATTCTACTCTTTTATACTCTCTTATCTTTTGTTTTCCAATCCTTTTAGGAAAGGAATAACTTTATTTTTTAAGACCATAGTCTGCTATACACATGTTCCTAAAATAACCTCAAAAACTGAAATCTTGATATCAATGTGCTCAATTTAGTGCAGGCAAACAATTCTCTGTGTGTGTATAGATAAGATACATTGATTATTCTTATTTTTTTAAAGTAAATTGGATTACATATGTTATCTGAAATGCAACAGGATGGGTGGGGAGTACATTTGAGAAGTATTTCTCATACTAAAAATCAGAAATTAGCAGAAAACAAGTTATTTACATCTTGACTGGTTGTGGTTTTTCAGGCCCACCACAGCAGTACTCAGGCCAGGAAGACTATTATGGGGACCAATACAGTCATGGTGGACAAGGTCCTCCAGAAGGCATGAACCAGCAATATTACCCTGATGGTAATCTCTCATAAATGTTAACTTTCCCATTTTCTATACCTGCCCCATACTAATGTAGTCATATGCCCCAAATTAGGGAATGAGGCAAGAATAGTAATTGGATATCATACCTCACACTGACCAAACCTTCCAAATCCAGGCTTGCTGCTGCACTTGAAGCTTCTGTGACTAGTGAATTTCACAAGTTGCTCAGAACGTGGCGTTTGTAATACTCCTGTTTGAAACTCTTCCAACAAACAGTTTTTAGTATCTCAAAAATGAAAATCTGGAATTGGTTTATCGAAAAAGTGTGGAGGGTTCCAGAGCATCTCCATTAAATTGAGATGAATCCAAACAGCCTTAACTTGATGATGATAAACAAGAGAGGGGGGCGATATCCTTTTATTATAGATTTGATTGATGTGGAAAAAAACTTGCTAAAAAAGATGGGGCTTTTCTGTAAATCCCCTTTTTTCTTTTTCTTTTTTTTTTTTAACTTAGTGTTTGGTTTTCTTCTAAGTTGCTGAACTGTGTTAATGCTGCTATGGTGTGGGCCTTCACTTTATTTTTTTTATGAAGGAATAAAATGAGCCCTGCCCTGAGGAGACTGTGATTGTGAATCCTCTTTAGAAGTCTGTTCCCTCCCCTAACCCCCTCCAGTGCTTTCAAGACAAGAGCAAAACTTTGAATGTCATAAATCTGGCCTCCCTCTTGGAATGTAGAGTGCTGAAGGTTGTTGGATTGTGTTCTAAGATAGAAAAGTTGCAATTAGCCTGGTTTTAGGCTGAGCAGAGACTGGGAGAACAAAGCTGCTGTCTCTTTGCTACTGTGATCACTCTGTGTGCAACTTGATGAAGTTTGAGGAGTGTGGTAGCTGTTAACCCCTTAAAAACATATGCAGAGCACAGCTGTCATTACCAGAGCAACTACTTACTGCAAATACAAGGATACAAGGTAGTGGTTTGATTTGTAACATCTATTAGATTGATTTTAAGATGCATCAGGCCATGTCTGTCAACCTTTCAGGTATGATTTTTGGAGATAAACATGCCCAGTGACTTTGCAAATGACATCAACTCCTATCATTAAGCTTTCATTTTGGAGCTTCTGTGTTAGGAGATTGCATGTCAGGAACAAGTTCTGCACCCTGAGGGTGGTGGAACTGGAACAGGTTGCCTAGGGAGGTAGTTGAGGCCCTATCCCTGGAGATACTCAAGGTCAGGCTCAGCAAGGCTCTGATCTAGTGGAGGCTGTCCCTGCTCTCTGCAGGGGAGTTGTCTGGATGACCTTTGGAGGTCCCTTCCAACCCAAACCATTCTAGGATACACCTGAATTCCACATGGTTACAGGCAATTCCGTATAGTAAGGGCAATTTGATGTTCCCACCAGTAGCTCTGTGGCAGCATAGATTGTTTCTCTAAGAACCATTCCTTCTGTAGACTCATTCTTAATCATCCCCTCATGATTATACAGACCATCAAAAGAATATATTCTAAGTCTTCTTTTAATGGCTGTGTATTTATATTCAAGAGCAATGACCCCGTGGTGCAGTTGCAGAACTAACAACAAAACCCACTTAATTTTTGGAACTGTTTTCTCTTCAATTCGTTCGTTCCAATATTTTATTCCAAACTGAGTTTGTGTAATTTAATTTTAAATTTAAACCAAATTCTGGTGTCTTTTCTTGACCAAATTAGCAATAAGATGTATCTTGGCTATCAATAAGACAAAATCTTACTTGTTTCAAACACAACAACAGGTAGAGTGCTCAGGTTTCTTACTCAGAGGTGCTTGTAGTCTCTGAAAAAGAAGGTTTGTTTGCACTGGAATGCAAGAGGAAAAGTTGTCTTGAGACTTGTAGGAATTCTGTTTGTAGGGAAAACCTTGAGAATGTTACCTATTTTTTTTTTCTGTCACTTGAAAGCAAAATTCAATGTAGGCTGTTGTGATTCCTAACTTCCTTGAGCTTTATTTGTTATATTTCACACTGCTTTTAGCATATGCTTTTGAATTGGAGATCAGCAGAACAGGTGTTAGACAAAGTATGATAATTGCTTTCTTTGTTCATTCTAATTTAATTCAGGTTATTTACATGTGAAAGGCCTAAATGCTTTCATTTTTTTTTTTTGAGTGAAAGATAAAGTACTTTACTTTTCTCTACTTTTTTTTTTTCCCCCCCAAAAAAGGATTATGAGAAGTTTAAGACCATCCCTTGCTGTGATGTTGCTAAAACTACTGCATTAAGCCTTTTGATTTCTTTTTTTTCCCAGCCACATGTTAATTCGCTACGAAAAGAAATCATTAATAAGGCTTTGACTAATACAGTTAAAAAACTCTTTTTCATGTGTATCCAGTTGAAAAAATATTATTATTTTTTTTTTAAATTATCATTCTGAGAAATGAAGTACTTTGAGGGGTTTTTTTTCATTCTTCACTCAGAGGCCATTAACGTTTCTTCCTGTCTCTTGTCGAATTGATGTAGGTCATAATGATTACGGTTATCAGCAACCGTCGTATCCTGAACAAGGCTACGATAGGCCTTATGAGGATTCCTCCCAACATTACTACGAAGGAGGTATCTATATACCTTCACACACATGCCACAAACATTCCCTTTCCTCCCCTCCCCACACCAGGAGCAACAGCTCTCACAACAGCACCACTTCTACCCATGCCAAGCTCTCGTAGAATCCTAGTCGCTGCCTGTCTTGAGAACCGCAGGGAAACTTGAAGCCTTCAGAATAATTTCTTGCAAACACCTAAAAAAATATGTAACCACAATTTGCCATTTCTAACAACAGTAAAATGACTAAAACACTCTAGATATATATATATATATTTTAATGTTTTTTTGGTTTTGTTTTTTACCTCAATGGAAGTTTTTATTTCAACATAAATCCGTGGGTTCAGTTGTATCTCTTTTTTGTGTGTGTGTGTGTGTGTGTGTATATATATTTATTTTTTTCCCCCCTGTATAATTCTAGTGTGGTTAGGAACCAGCTTGCTGATCTTGTGTAGCTAGTCTGTGCTCTTGTAGCTGTCCTTAATTTTGTCCTTTTTGTTTGTTTGTTTTCATTTATTTTATTTCACTTAGCATAGTCATGACCTTTATAACTGTGATGTTCCAGTACGTGTAATGCTCGTTGGGCAGAGAGGTGCTGAAAATGCTGCAGTTCAACTTGGCAAAACTGCCTTTAACTGCAGTTTGTTTGGCTGACTTCCTTCTGTTGGGTTTGAGTTTGGGTTTTTTGTTTGTTATTTTTTTTTCTTTTGTTTCGTCTGGTTCTTGAAATTGATCTTGCATTTTCATTTTTGGTCTCGTGTTGTTGGCTGTGCATCTTAGAAGGAAAGCAACCTGAAGAAAGTAGGTGTCTTTATAAAAGTGGGTTTTCTTTTTTGCTTTCTTGCAATCATCTTACAGGAAACTCGCAATATGGTCAGCAGCAAGATGCATATCAAGGACCACCCCAACAGCAGGGTTATCCACCCCAACAGCAGCAATATCCAGGCCAACAAGGCTATCCAGGACAACAGCAGGGTTATGGTAAGAACCTGGAGACAAAATGATCACAGAAAAGACCTGGAGAGATCCTCATGTGTTGTTGCATCCCTCTTTTACTGGGTTGAAAGGCCAGGCTTCTGCAAAGAAGTTGTGTGTCCATGTTTTCGTTGGGCCAGACCAGGAAAGTGTAGAAGACAGCATCCTTTGGGATGTGTTATAGAACACACAAGTCTTACAGAATCACAGAATTGTTTAGACTGGAAAAGACCTTTATGATCATCCAGTTCATTAACTCAGCACTGCCACATCAGTTGCTAAAACACAGCCCTCAGCACCACGTCTACACATCTGCACCTCCAGGGAAGGTGATTTGACCACCTCCCTGGGCAGCCTCTTCCAGTCACTGAGAACCTGTCCAGGGAAGCAGATTTTCCTGATGTCCAACCTAAACCTCCCCTGACCAACCCCCACCTCGCTCCAACCTCCTTTCAGGGAGCTGTAGAGAGCAATGAGGTCTCCTCTCAGCCTCCTCCAGACCAACCAGCCCCAGGTCCCTCAGCTGCTCCTCACCAGCCCTGTTCTCCAGACCCTTCCCCCAGCTTTGTTGCCCTTCTCTAGACCTGTTCCAGCCCCTCAATGTCTTCCTTGGAGTGAGAAGCCCAAATCTGAACCCAGTACTCAAAGTGTGGCCTCACCAGCGCTGTGTACAGGAGGACAATCACTGCCCTGGTGCTGCTGGTCGCACTACTGCTGATCCAGGCCAGGATGCTGTTGGCTTTCTTGGCCACCTGGGCACAGCCTGGCTCCTCTTCAGCTGGTTGTTGACCAATATCCCCAGGTCTTTCTCTGCTAGGCAGTTTCCAGTCAATCTGTCCCAAGTCTGGAGTGTTCATGGGGTTGTTGTGACCCAAGTGCAGGACCCAGCACTTGGTCTTGCCTATCCAGTAGATGTGGTGCTGTCAGTGTAGGACAGTGTGTTAGCCTAGGAAACTGAGGGTAGCTTGGAACCAGAACAAGCTTCTGTAATTTAGAATGACCCAGAATGACTCTGCTATTTTCTGTCCTCTCTAGGTGATTGCAGAGGGCAGGAAGGTGGCAGAGAACCATTTACTCTCTTTTATCCTTCAGTTTGCCATTAGAACACAGTTTTTAAAAATCTAGTTTAACATTTCACCCAAAAAGGTGAACCATTCCATTAAAATTCTTGTGGTGACCAGTAAGGAAATTTATCTAACCATTGCCAGTGCAGCTTTCAGGAGTCACAGAGCCATTTAAGTTAGGAGAGACCTTTCAGATCATCAAGTCCAACTCAGCATTGCCAGGGCTCTACTAAACCTATATCTCACCTCAGCACTATATCTACATGTCTAGCAAATTTCTCCAAGGATGGTGACTCCACCACTGCCCTGGACAGTCTTTTCCAGGGCTTGACAAACCTTTTGGGGAAGAAACTGTTCCTAATGTCCAACCTAGACCTGCTGTGGTGCAACTTGAGGCCATTTCTCGTCCTGTCGTTTGTTACTTGGGAGATCAGCCCTCACCTCCTTTCAGGGAGTTGTAGAGAGTTAGAAGATCTCCCCTCCTGGCTTTCTCCAAGCTAAACAACCCCAGTTCCCTCAGCTGCTCCTTAAGACTTGTGCTCAGTTTGCCTTAGAAATCTGCACTTGTGCAAACCTTCTAATGTATGGCAGGAAGGAGAACTCCTCTGCCACCAGTGAGATGAGGTAGTCCTTGGATTCAAGGAAAACCCCCCAAGTAGGAAACTTAGAAGCAGTAGTATGTCATTTTTGTGCTTTACTTCTGAAACCTTGAGGTCAGAAGAGCATGAAGTGCTGGAAATGCTGCTTTTTTAAGTTTTCCTTGCTTACATCTTGTGAAGCTCAACTGTCTTCTCTCAGAAGAAGGAATCTCTGAAATCTAATTCCATGTCTTTTAGCTTCATTGCAGGTTTAAGTTCTTAAAGTTTCAGCATTATGGGTGTGCAAGAAACCACACAGGTGTCTTTTTGCCACCTAGATAAATGCCAGATTCATATGAGATCAGATTGTGCTGAGACAGAGCTAAGTTTTAAGAGGATCCACTGAGATGAGGCAGAATTCTCCTTTTGAAGGGGATAGATGAATTGATAGTTCTAAAATAACATTCATGTACTCCTGAAGGTAAGAACAGAGTGAAGAGCAGAGTGAAGGTCCCTCTAACCTAAGCCACTGTTCTACATTGTGGAAGCAAAGGAATAAAAACTGACTTGATCTGAAAGTGTAGGTTAGATAACACTAGAGGAGAGAGATGAATCCTAGAATGGCTTAGGTTGGCAGGGACACCTTCTACTAGATCAGCTTGATCAAGGCATCATCCAGCTTGGCCTTGAATACCCCTAAGCAGAGGGCATCCACAACCTTCCTGGGCAGTTCCAGAGTCTCACCACCCTCAAAGAACTTCCTAAGCTCCAGTCTAACCCTGCTCTCCCTCAGCTTCAAACCATTCCCCCCTTGCCCTGTCACTACACACCCTTATGCAAAGTCCCTCTGCAGCCTTCCTGGGAGACCCCTTCAGATACTGTGAGGCAGCTATAAGGTGCCCCCAGAGTCTTCTCTTCAGCTCTTTCAGCCTGTCCTCATAGCAGAAGTGTTAAAGCACACTTCTCAATTCCTGTTTTCTTTTTTTAGCAGAAACAGATCTTGAAACTCCATTCTCACTTTATAAAATCTGCCACTGGATATTCAGAATTCAGCTCTAAAGCATTACCATGAATAAATAAACCCCAGGTTCATTTGTCAGATGAACACAGCACTTTCTAGGAGGTAGTATCCTTGCTGAACTTAATATTTAATTGCTTTCTCAATTGTAAAAGTAAATCAGCATCTCAGTCATCATTATCAATCTTTAAGGTTTTATTCCACTGCAGAAAGCTGAAACTGCACAGTTCAAGGGGATTTGAGGCCTGAGGAGAATGGTAATGGCCTATAGAGCTCTTCTTCTCCAGGTCTTCCTTTTTGACTGCCTTACAGACCCTGAGTTACTGAAGGAGTTAGCAGCTGCTGTCAGTGCCCAGTGCCTGTAGCTAGAGCTAACCCTGCCAAGCACTGAGTCACAGCATTGCTAAAAGACATCAGTTTCTTCTGCTGGAAAGTGACAGAGTGGTGGTGTGTTTAGAGGAAGGCACTTCTGAAGGCTTCTGGCAGTTTGTAAAGGACACTGTTGAGAGAGCTAACCTAATCCACTGGGAAAGATCTGCTGGAATGCACAGAACACCTCAATACACCCAAGGCAGGAGAGGATGAGGTTCATTTGGTCTGGAGCAGGACTGCCCTGCCTGATGGTAGTGATGTGAAGCTTCCAGGCTGAGTCTCTGTGCATTGTGACAGAAGGAGTCTGTAGTGAGCTTCTTCCTTCTGCAGCCAGAATGACTGGAGCCAAAGCTGGGGTTTTTTTTATCCTTTTCCTGAAAAGATTAAGATGAGCAGAGGAGTAGAGGACACTTCTTGGTGTCCCACAGTAGCATTTACTGGGTGACACATCTTGCATTTCATGCAGGTAACTTGCTTGCCTGACATCCCATTTGTGATTGCCTGCTGGGCTTTGAGAACTGCCTGCTGGTCTCTTCAGAAGGTCCAGATGTTAAACACAGCTGATACCTGCCAGCTCCTGGCCTTACAAAGTTCTGGAGCTGGAGCAGCATAGAGCAGAAGAATGCTTCCTTAAATACTGGGAAGTGCACAAGTTATCCCCATGTACTCCACTTTGGTGAGACCCCACCTGGAGTGCTGTGTTCACCTCTGGAACCTCAACATGAGGCACATGGAAATGTTGGAGGGTCCAGAGGAGGCCACAAAGATGATCAGAGGGCTGGAGAACCTCCCCAGTGGGGACAGGCTGAGAGAGTTGGGCCTGTACAGGTTGGAGAAGAGCCTTAGGGCAGCCTTCCAGTACCTGAAAGGGGGCTGCAGGAGAGCTGGGGAGGGACTTTTGGCAAAGATACAGCGTGACAGGACAAGAAGTGATGGCTTCAAACTGGAAAAAGCTGGATTTAGATGACAAATTAGGAAGCAGTTCTTTCCCCATGAAGGTGGTGAGGCACTGGAACAGGTTGCCCAGAGAAGCTGTGGAGGCTCCAAGCTTGGAAGTATTGAAAGCCAGGCTGGCTGGGACCTTGAGCAAGCTGATCTAGTAGGAAGTGTCCCTGCCCATGGTAAGGAATTGGAACTAGGTGATCTTTAAAGTCCCTTCCAACCCAAACCATTCTGTGATTCTGTGTTTATGGTTTCTGGTTTCTTGCCTTGTTCTTCCCTGCCCTGTGACCTCTTCTGTGCAGCTGCTACATTCATTGATAGTAAGTACAGGTGAATGGTTCTGTGGTTGGAGCACAGACCCTGTCAGCTGAGATGCTTTCCAGGGTGAGAGGAGGACCACTAATCCCTGGGCAGAAAAAGGCTGAGCTGCACAGCAGTGATACTCCTTAGCCCTGCTCACTGCACAATTTACTGCTTTGACTTTTCTCCCTAACACCTTAAGCAATCTGTTGTTGTTTTTCCCCTCCATTTTAACAATCTCCAGGTCCCTCCCAGAGTGGTCCAGGACCTCAGTATCCCAATTACCCACAAGGACAAGGCCAGCAGTATGGGGGATACAGACCCACACAGCCTGGCCCACCACAGCCACCACAGCAGAGGCCTTATGGATATGACCAGGTAATGTTTCATTTGCTGGGGAAGCCTGTGGTTCTGACACACTCATTTGATCATCTTAGTGGGCACTTAACTGATGGATTTGAGGACAGTCTCTCAGGTCTTACAGCTTTTATTCCAAGTGAGTTACCCAGGATCATTTGTCTGGAGGTGTGATTAGTCATTTAATTGGATGGATTTGCCAAGTTTTTAATGCAGTTTGGCAAAAAGAGGCCTTCCAGGCAGGGTTTTTTGGACCTTAAAAATGAAGGTGATCTGTTTCATAGCTTCATGGTGAATATGAGAGATGAGGTTCTTAAATTTCCTGATGGATCATTCTTCAATACTGCTCTGCCATAAAAATGGTTGAATTGATTTTTCCACAAACACAAATCCAGGAATCTTCCTCTCCAGCTGGAGAAGCACCTTAGGTTCACTTCCCCTGAACACCACTGAGGTCCTTCTGCTGTAGGGCTGAAGCCTGTTCTTCTGAGCAGTGTAAAGGAGCACTTGAGCATGGGACAGGAGTGACCTTCTTCCCTCTCACTGCTGAGACAAGTTTGAAACAGACAAAGAAGCATCATGAAAACTCTAGACTGGAGTTGTAGTGGAGGGCTGCTGTTAGGAACCTCTTCTAATTAAAGGATGAAGCAGAGCTTTTACTCCTCCAGAAGGTACTAAACTGTAAAAAACTAATCTTTGCAATAGGAGTCATGCAGAGATCCCACTAAAACATGATCTAGTGCTACAATGGAGGTGAACTAAATCTACCTTATGATCAAGCTGAGCTTCTAGTGTTTAGATAAAACCCTCCTATGGCAGCAGGACTTGAACTTCCAAGGAGAGCTTCCCCTTGGAACTGAGAATAGCCAGAGCTGGCCATGCTTTGAAAGGAGAAGAGTTGGCTTCCTTCCTACAGAAATGAGAAAAGCCAAGGAAGAAGGACCAAACTGTTTCAGTGTGGTGGTTTGGAGATGCAGTTACTTCAGTCAACAAACAAATGAAGTCATTCTGCACTGAACTGAGAGTGGCCTCCTGCAAATAATGAGCTACAGGAAAATGCTTTGCTTGTGGCAAACACAGGGGCAAGGAAACTTAATCTCAGTGTGCTGAGTTCCTTGCCCCTTTCTCTGCAGTGGAAGTGGATGACCCTCTGTAGACAGGTTCTGCTCCTCCAGTTTGTGCAGGCCAAGTCCCACTGGGAAACTCAGTTCTAGAAGACCTCTTTCATTCTGCCCATTCCCATAGGCATTGTGCTGCTTAAATTCTCATCTGGCAGCTGTTCTGAAACTCTTCTTCCTGAGTGATTGTCACATTGCAATGGGAAAAACTGGCTTGGCAACAATAAAACTGGCATTTAAGATGCTGCCTTAACACAGGGCGGGTGGTGGGAGTGCAGTGTGGAGAATGTTCAGTTCTTAGCTGCTCCTTATTCCTACAAGCCTTGAGCCCAGTGGTGAAGGATCATGGTGAAAGTGTAGCATTGATGCTTTCACCTCTGCCCTCCTGCAGCACACCATGTTCTGTCAAAAGAAATAGAGAATATCAATAAGGGTAATAATTCTGTCCATTGAGTCTGTGGAATAATTGATTCCCATAGGATCTGTTGACTTGTTCTTTACTGTTCCCTGGGATGTGCCTTGGGTTTTGAGACACATGGATCAGGCCATTCTGTGATGTTTGATCCATGAATATCATTAGATAGCTCTGAAAGCAAGTTAGTTTCATAATTTACCTTCAATTTAGGTGACCTTGGCTTTTTGAGATTATTTTCACCGTTTAGCTGGGAAGTCATACCCAGCTTTGATTTTCCTTTTCTTCTTTTTTTTTCTTTTTTTTGTGATGGGAATTTCACAGCAAATTTCACAGCAGCCTGTTGAATTTTCTGGCATGGTCTATTGATCAAATGAGGTGCCTGGCTTAAAATCCATGTCAGCAGTCTTGCTTTTACATTAAGGCACAAAGGATGAAGATAAAACCATACCACTTAATCATGTCAGTTTCCCAGTTATTGCTACTTGTTTCCATCTTTTACCATCATCATTTATTTGCTTGGTCTTCCAGTCAGCTTCTAACACAGAACAACTTGCTTTGTATTCTAATTCTTTTAATCTATACCACTTAATCCTATCAGTTACTGGTACTTGTTTCCATCTTTTATCATGATAGTTTATTTGCTTGGTCTTCCAATCAGCTTTTAACACAGAAAAACCTGCTTTGTGTACTAATTCTTTTAATTTATACCACTTAATCCTAACAATTTATCTTTTATTCTTACTTGTTTCCATCTTTTACCATCATAGTTTATTTGCTTGGTCTCCCAACCAGCTTTTGACAGAGAAAAACCTGCTTTGGTTGGGCTTCCAGTGAGCTTTTAACACAGAAAAACCTGCCCTATGTTCAAATTCTTTTAATTTATACCACTTAAACTGATAGGATTATCATTTATGGCTACTTGTTTCCATCTTTTACCATCATAGTTTATTTGGCTGGTCTTCCAACCAGCTTTTGACACAGAAAAATCTACTTTTGTGTTCTAGTCATTTTAATTTATACCACTTAATCCTTCAGTTTATCATTTATTGTTACTTGTTTCCATCTTTTGCTGTCATAGTTTATTTGCTTGGTCTTCCAAAGAGCTTTTGACACAGAAAAACCTGCTTTGATTTGTCTTCCAATGAGCTTTTAACATAGAAAAACCTGCTCTATGTTCTAATTCTTTTAATTTATACCACTTAATCCTATCAGTTTAGCATTTATTGTTACTTGTTTCCATCTTTTGCTATCAGAGTTTATTTGCTTGGTCTTCCAAAGAGCTTTTGACACAGGAAAACCTGCTTTGATTTGTCTTCCAATGAGCTTTTAACATAGAAAAACCTGCTCTATGTTCTAATTCTTTTAATTTATGCCACTTAATCCTATCAATCTATCATTTATTGGTACTTGTTTCCATATTTTGCCATCATAGTTTATTTGGTTGGGCTTTCAACCAGCTTTTAACCTGCTTTTCAGAAAAACCTGCTTTGGTTGGTCTTCCAATGATCTTCTGACACAGGAAAACCTGCTTTGTGTACTAATTCTTTTAATTCATACCACTTAATCCTATCAATTTATCTTTTATTGTTACTTGTTTCCATCTTTTACCATCATAGTTTATTTGCTTGATCTTCCAAAGAGCTTTTGACACAGGAAAACCTGCTTTGGTTGGTCTTCCAATGATCTTCTGACACAGGAAAACCTGCTTTGTGTTCTAATTCCTGTAATGTATACCACTTAATCCTATCAGTTTATCATTAATGGCTACTTGTTTCCATCTTTTACCATCATAATTTATCTGGTTGGACTTCCAAGCAGCTTTGAACACAGGGAACCATGCCTTGTGATCTAATTAATTATTATTTTTCCCCCCTTTAGGGTCAATATGGAAATTATCAGCAGTGAAGAAGCACTCACATTCCAGTAGGCAGTATCAAGTAGCAGCCATATTGTCTCCTCAAGCACTGTGGACATCTTCCTGAGATGAGAACCTCCCATTCCATCTAGCTTCTATTTTTTCGGGACAAAAAAAAAAAAACAAACAAAATCTTGTGGCTGTTTTCTGGCATACAGTCTTTGTGGGTTAAATTGTTTGGGAGACTGTAGATTCTCAGAAACTTGATTTCCCATCTCTGCTCTAGATGGCAATATTGGACAAGAAAATAACCCAGACAGGACAATTTGCAGGGAGTTGTTGAGAGCTGGTGTGTGTCAAACTAAGACTGTTACAGACTGAAAGGTGTGAACAGCTTTGGATGGTGATGAAGGTTATGGGGAATTGAATATTTTTTTTCCACAGATACTGTTTTTTTTTGTAAGGGGGGGGGGGAGGGAAAGGGGGGAAGTGCACACTTTTTACAGCAGCAATATTTTGTATATTATGTTTTTTTGTGTTTTTCGTGTGGGGAATATGCAAGGGCAGTACACTACTCGCTGGAGGGCAGGAGGAGAAATCTGCTGTTGAAAATGGGGAGGGGAGGGATGCTAAGTGCTTGATTAAGTCTTGAAACGGTGTACAATAAAGATAAAAGGTGGAGAGCATCATACATCACCAAGAGGTTCATGTACCAAGAATCCCAGATCCCTAAATGGGAACATAATTAAGGGCACTATAATGCATTTTTTTAAGCTTTCCAATTTTTCTGAGCAAAGCAGTTTTGTAAAAATTGTTTCTAAAATAGTTTTGACAAATTCTTTTTCTTTTTTGGAGGGGGGGAGGGCGGGGGGGGAAGCAACAAGATGAAACCTTTGAGGTTTATTTTCTCAAATGTTTTGTCCCAGCTTTGCAGGAGCAAGCTGTAATCCCTCTTAATAATTGCAATAACAACGAAAATGAGAATTGTTCATTTTGTTTCTTTTTTTAACTTGGCTTGGATATGCAAAGAACTTGAAAAACAAACAAAAAGCCTGTGGAGGACAGAAGTGTGTTGCATTACCTGTATTTTAACCTTTAGCTGAAGAATTTGTATCTATCCAACTAGCCTAGAAGATTTTGTAAAACCTATCTAAACTTTCCTAACTGGGAGTTAATCCCTTTAGAAAGGAGGCTTTTCTCTGTGTGTCCCCCGTTTTTCTTGCTGGTTAACACGAGACCAAGGGATGTATGTTGAGGAACATCAACCTGGGGATGAGGTCACTGCCAAATTTTTGGGGGTTGAACTGCATTCATGCTTACAGTGTTGCATGTCAAGCAGAGGCAGCACCTTGAGCAATACGAGAGTACACACAAAAAAAAAAAAAATTGGGTTTGAGATCATCATCCTGCAACCCTCTATCAGATAAATCCATGGATGGTGAGTGTGCAGCAATATAATGCACTCAGGAATTCCTGGCAGCTTTTACAGAGGACAAAGTGTTAGCCCAGGAGTTAAAATGATTATTTTTTAAGTTAGTGATCATCTTTGTGGGGGGAAAGGGGGAAATGGTGTCCATCATGACACTGTGGATGGAAGAAAAGATTTTTCAATTTGCTCTTTTTTTTTTTTTTAAAGGGAAACCAATTTTTTTTTTTTTGGTAGTTAAAGCCAACAAAATCCACACCAAGGTTTGAAGAGCTGTGGCATGGGGAACATTCTTAGGAAGGAAATGCTTCTAGGTTCTGTGCCAATTTTCCACACCACCGTGTACTTGGTTGCTGTTTCAAACTGTACTCCATCAGTTCTAACAGAAGAATAAATTATTTGTGATTTTAATTTTCTCAGTTGTTTGCCTCAATGAGATCTCACCTCACCTCTGCTGTCTCACCTGTGGAGTTTTGTTGGTCTTTTTTATTTGAGAGAAGCTCGGCCAGGAATGCCAAACTGTCTTTGGCTTTCTAGGAGCTGATCAACATTCTCTTGCCATAGCCAAGTTAATTAGAATTAACTGTTCAGTAATCAGCGTGGTGTGTAGGTTGTTTGTTAAGAAATTCTTCCTCTGCAAATGAAGGTCCAGGAGGCTGTAATCAAGATGACTGAATTAGATAAATGAGTCGAGGAGGCAAAAAAAAAATGTGCTGAACCCAAACCTGGTGTAGATCCGTTATCTCCTTTGAAACAAGCTCAACTGACATTAAGAAATAATTTGTCTTGCCAGCCCCATCTTCTGTTGTCTTATTCTCCTTTTTAATGGAAACTAAAATTGCAATTTTAATAAGCAGAATTTCCTCCAGGGTTTCCCTCCTAGAGACTGCTGCATTTGCAAGGTTTAATTGTTTTATAACGGTCCTGTTTCGTAAAACTTTTTAATTGGTGGTGACAAAAATTACCTTATTCCTCTGATACTGTGCCAGAAGAACAACTGGAGAGGAGAGAGCTCCACGTGAAAGTAGACCTACTGACAGTTTATATTAAGAAAGAACCACTTTTCCCTAAACAAAAACAAGGAGGGAATGCACAGCAGGACCAAGGTGAAACAGCAATCATAGAATCAGAGAGTGTTAGGGGTTGGAAGGGACCTCTAGAGATCATTAAGCCCAAACCCCCTCTGCCAAAGGAGGATCACCTAGGCCAGGTCACACAGGAATGCATCCAGGTGGGTTTTGAAAGTCTCCAGAGAAGACTCCACTCCACTCTAGGCAGCCTGTTCCAGGGCTCCAGCACCCTCACAGTAGACGTGGAACTTCCTGATTTCCAGCTTATCCCCATTGTTCCTTCTCCTGTCACTGGACACCACTGGAAACAGCCTGGGCCCTTCTTGACACCCACTCCTCAGATGTTAATGGACATTGACAAGATCCCCTCTTAGCCTTCTCCAGACTTAAACAGCCCCAGGGCTCTCAGCCTTTCTTCACAGGAGAGGTGTTCAAGTCCCTTCATCATCCTTGTAACATTGAAGGGCCAAGATCCTCATGCATGCACAATCCATCTCTCAAACCCAGAAGGATGAGGCACTGCCATGCAGGGTTTGTTTTAGGGGGTGTGCTTTATTACAAATGTTCAAAGAGTGAAAGGTGGAGGTGATGAATGTGGGATGAATGTGAGCCAGGGTGTCCCCAGGTGCTCAGAAAGGCCAACAGCATCCTGGCCTGGATCAGCACTAGTGTGACCAGCAGCACCAGGGCAGGGATTGTCCTCCTGTACTCAGCACTGGTGAGGCCACACCTTGAGTGCTGGGTTCAGTTTTGGGACCCTCACTCCAAGAAGGACATTGAGGGGCTGGAGCAGGTCCAGAGAAGAACAACAAAGCCGGGGAAGGGTGTGGAGAACAGGGCTGGTGAGGAGCAGCTGAGGGAGCTGGGGGTGTTTAGAGTGGAGAAGAGGAGGCTGAGGGGAGACCTCATTGCTCTCTACAATGGTTGGAGGCAAGTGATAAATGTCAGGAAATGGCCTTGGGTTGCACCAGGCCAGGTTTAGGTTGGACATTAGAAGAAACTTCTTCCCTGAAAGGGTTCTCAAAGCCTGGCACAGGCTGCCCAGGGAGGTGGTTGAATCCCCATCCCCTGAGGTGTTGAAAAGCTGCAGATGTGTGCTGCTGAGGGCCAGGGTTTAGCACAAGACTTGGTGAAACTGGAGAATGGTTGGGCTGGATGGTCTTGAAGGGCTTTGCTAACTGATTCTGTGATTCTATATAATATAATATAATATAATATAATATAAAATAGGTTTTATTTGAAGCCCAAGAAGTGCTGCTGTATCCATTTACCTGTACGCTTCAGCAGGTTGGTTTGGGTTCAGTGCGTAGGATTTCACACTTCTGCTTCTATGAGGACAGACTGAGAGGGTTTGAGTTGTTCAGTCTGGAGAAGAGAACCTCTGAGGAGACCTTCTTGTGGCCTTCCAGTATCTGAAGGGGGCTACAAGGAAGCTGGGGAGGGACTTTTTAGGGTGTCAGGGAGTGATAGGACTGGGGGGAATGGAACAAAACTAGAAATGGGGAGATTCAGATTGGATGTTAGGAAGAAATTCTTCCCCATGAGGGTGGTGAGACACTGGCACAGGTTGCCCAGGGAGGTGGTGGAAGCCTCATCCCTGGAGGTTTTTGCAGCCAGGCTGGATGTGGCTGTGAGCAACCTGCTGTAGTGTGAGGTGTCCCTGCCCATGGCAGGGGGGCTGCAGCTGGATGAGCCTTGAGGTCCCTTCCAACCCTGACAATTCTATGATTCTATTCCATGATGCAGCAACTGTTGCCCATGAAGGGAAATCAGCAACTTCCTCAAACTTCTTCAGGGCTTCTGGCTGAATTCCACCTGCTGCAACGGTTTCTCTTCCTTTTGTAATGTTAAATTTTCACACTTTGGAATCTCAAATCTGATTTTCTGTTTTTAAATCACGTTTCAATGCTCCAAGCATCCTCTCTGCTAAGAGCTGTAGAGGTAAAATGATGTTTTTGCACTGAAGACTTTGCCCGTCTTTAAAACCAGGAGGGTTTTTCTTGACTGAAAAAAAAATAAGTTGCTTTAAAGATTTAGAAGTAGTTTTGGCTCTGAGAAGGAAAGCATGACTCTTTGCAGGAAGATGGAGTGATCCTGCCCCACAAAGTGGCTGCTTGCTTATGGCGCAACACTGTGAAGTCAATTTCATTTCAGACTGGGTGCCTGCCTTCTGCCTTCTGTCAGTGATTCACAGAGCAGGAAAGGAAACAAAGAGAAGGAAAAGCAGAACATGAGGGCAAAAATCACAGTGTGAGGATAGCTGAGTCACCAGCTTGGAATCACAGAATCACCTGGGTTGGAAAAGCCCTTTGAGATCATCCAGTCCAACCATTCTCTAACTACCAAGGCTGCTGCTGAACCATGGCCCTCAGCACCACAGCTCTGCCTCTTTGAAACACCTCCAGGGATGGGGATTTAACCACCTTCCTGGGCAGCCTGTGCCAGGGCTGAAAAAACCTTTTTAGGGAGGAAGTTGTTCCTGATGTCCAATCTAAACCTCCCCTGGCACAACTCACAGCACACTAGGTTGGGTTTTGTTTTAATTTGAAGGGGGCCTACTGGAGGGGTAATGGCCTCAAACTGGAAGAAGCTGGATTTAGATGAGACGTTAGGAAGCAATTCTTCCCCATGAGGGTGGTGAGGCACTGGAACAGGTTGCCCAGAGAAGTTGTGGAGGCTCCAAGCCTGGAAGTGGTCAAGGCCAGGATGGATGAGTCCTTGAGCAGCCTGGGCTAGGGGAAGGTGTCCCTGCCCATGGCAGGGGGCTTGGAACTGCTGCTAGCTGTGAGAAGGTGATGGGAGAGTTAGCACCAAGGGTTGGGCTGCAGATCAAGGGCACTGCCACATCCTGAGCACTACCTTGGGCTGCAGGAAGTCAGAGGTGGCACCTGTGGGGAGGAGCAGACAGGAGAGGTGACCCTAAACTGACCAACATGGGCTTGCAGCCCATGGCTGTCATCTTCAGTGTAAAGCTGAGTGTCAAGCTCTTTTCTTCACTCTTCTTCAATGACTGGTGCCTGAGGAGGACTCTGTCCATTCTGCCTTCATCCTGATCTTTGAGTTGCTGAATTCCAGAATCCAGCTCTGGAATCAGTTCCCATCTGCTACTGAGTCCAGTCTGGGATTCTGCCACATCATCAGTGGTGACAGTGACTGATTGCCATCAGGACTTGGGCTCCATGCTGGTTTGTATCTGTTTCATTTCATTGCTACTATTTCCATTAGGTTTAGTCTTTCCCACCCCATCAGTCTCTCTCCCTCATTCCCTTTCTCTCCCTTTGGGAAGGCAGAAGGGTTCATGGGAGGTGGTGGAGTCCCCATCCCTGGAGGTGTTCAGGAGGGGATTGGACGTGGCACTTGGTGCCATGGTTTAGTAGTCATGAGGTCTTGGGTGACAGGTTGGACTCGATGATCCTTGAGGTCTTTTCCAACCTTGGTGATTCTGTGATTCATGGTGACTCTCTGGCACTTGTTTAGTGGCTGGCCCAGCCCTGACCCTTGGCACTGCATACTTACACAGTGGGGTTCTGGTGGGGGAAGAGCAGTAGGGCTGAAGGAAGCTGCTGGGACAGCCAGAGCCATCAGTCTGCAAGCTCCTCAGAGCACTGAGTCATGGTCCCTTGCCTCAGCACTGCAGACAAATGCTGCAGGTGAGCTCTTTGCATTTGGCTTCCTAATTTCCACTTCCTCTGAAAGTTAATTTTACACAGCATAAATTCTAATCACCTGCTGCAATTGGTGCTGCCAGGAGTGTGCTGGCACCTCAATGTGGGTCCATTACAGATAACTCCTGTAGAAAAAAGGCCATTTGCAAGGGCAGGCTTGGTAGAAAGGGACATTTTGGGTTTCTGAGATGAAGTTCCATCAGTTCTGCCTCCTGACTCTCTTTTCACAAGCTCCAGGTCAAGTGAAGAATTTTTAATCTCCAAGAATCAGCTGATTTGAGTGGTGGGTTCATTTTGCCAGGGGGCAAGAGTGGAAGTTGAGGCATAGGAAGTTCCATGGAAACATGAGAAAAAAAAATTCCCTGTGAGGGTGACAGAACACTGGAACAGGCTGCCCAGGGGGGTTGTGGAGTCTCCTGTGGAGATATTCAAGACCTGCCTGGATGCATTCCTGTGTGACCTGCTCTAGTGATCCTGCTCTGGCAGAGGGGTTGGACTGGATGAGCTTTGGAGGTCCCTTCCAGCCCCTAACATTCTGTGATTCCAGCATAGCCTTTCTCATCCCAGAGCCTTTACAACTCCCTTTCCACAGGGCTACAGCATAAACCATTGCCACAGTTCTTCAAGTGTCTGTCTACACATTGATGTCATGTCAAGCTGCTGTGGTGTCAATCCAAGGTTAATGATCTCTGTATCTCTTCATTTTGTCCCCAGCAATGTCACAGATCATTTCAGAGCTGGCTCCTCTTATTTGAGCACCTAGATAACTGCAGCTGTCTCTTTGCTCCCAAGGCTGTTTGCAGCTTGGATGAAATGTTTGCCTTCTATCATGAGGTATCTTGCTTGGAAACTTCCTTTTGAGGAAGGGTTCTGGTTAGAAGCATCAGAGGGTTTGATTTCTCCAGCCCAGAGAGCCTGCCCACCTGAGGGTGGCTTGGCCATGGTTTCACACAGAACCACATAGAAACATGCAGGTTGGAAAAACCCCTCAGGATCACCAAGTCCAACCATTAACCCTGCTTTACAAGGGTCACCCCTAAACCATAGCCCCAAGCACCACATCCAAACCACCTTTAAACACCTCCAGGCTTGGTGACTCCACCACCTCCCTGGCCAGCACATTCCAATCCCTGACCACTCTTGCTGGGAAACATTTTTTCCTACTGTCCAGTCTAAACCTCCCCTGTCACAGCTTGAGGCCATTGCCTCTTGTTCTATCCCTAATTACCTGTGAGCAGAGACCAGCACCAAACTCTCCACAAGCTCCTTTCAGGTAGTTGTAGACAGCAATGAAGTCTCCCCTCAGCCTCCTCTTTTTCCTAACCAAACAGCCTCAGCTCCTTCAGATGCTTTGGTGTCTGTGTAGGCTTAGGAAAGGCAAGAGCAGAGCAAAACTGAGGCAGGCATGAAGGTTGCTCTTGTATTCCCCAAAACCTTCCAGCTGATGGCAAGTGGCTGATTTTAGGACCACAAACAGATGTTTGGTGGGGACCAGGAGCAGTACCTCGTGTCCAGTGGAGCCTGGTGCTCACTGGTGCTTGTCACAGCTCTTATCTGCCCTCACCATAAAGACAGTGCTGACACTTTGCTGCCTCAGAGCTTGGTTCTTATAGATGTGATTGTCCTTCAGCTTCATAGAACCAGAGAATGCATTGGCACCTCCAGAGGTCATCTTGTCCAACCCCTCTGCAGCCAGCAGGGACACAGCCACCTAGATCAGGTAGCTCAGAGCCCTGTCGAGCCTGAACAGGATATCTCCAGGGATGTTGCCTCAACTACCTCCCTGGGTAACCTGTTCCAGTGTTCCACCACCCTCATGGTAAAGAACTTCCTGCTAACATCCAATCCAAATCTGCTCTTCTCTCATTTCAAACCCTTGCCTCTCATCCTCTCACTGCAGGCCTTTGCAAACAGTCCCTCTGCAGCCTTCTTGTAGCCCCTTCAGGAACTGGAAGGCAGCTCTAAGGTCTCCCCAGAGCCCTTCTCTTCTCCAGGCTGAACACCCTCAGCTCCCTCAGCCCGGCCTCGTAGCAGAGGTGCTCCAACCCTCCAGTCATTTTTGTGGCTTCCTCTGGACCTGCTCCATCAGGTCCATGTCCTTCCTGAGTTGATGATTCCATAGCTGGACACAGCAGTGCAGGTGAGGTCTCCCCAGAGCAGGGCAGAGGGGCAGGATCCTCTCTCTCCATCTCTGGCCACACTGCTTTGGATGCAGCCCAGGCTGCCATTGGCCTTCTGTGCTGCAGGTGTCCATTGCTAGGCTCATGTCCAGCTTCTCATCCACCAGCACCCCCAAGTCCTTTTCTGCAGGGCTGCTCTCAACCTCATCATGCCCCAGTCTGTGTTGATATCCAGGACTGCCCTGACCTAGGTGCAGGACCTTGCACTTGGCCTGACTGAACCTCAGGAGATTCTCCTCAGCCCAGCCTGTCCAGGTCCCTCTGGATGACTCCATCCAATCCTTCAGGCTTATCAACCATACCACTCAGCTTGGTGTCATCTGCAAGCTTGCTGAGAGTGCCTCAATTGTAGAATCATAGAATTGTTAGGGTTGGAAGGGACCTCAAGGATCAGCCAGTTCCAACCCCCCTGCCATGGGCAGGGACACCTCACACTACAGCAGGTTGCTCACAGCCACATCCAGCCTGGCTGCAAAAACCTCCAGGGATGAGGCTTCCACCACCTCCCTGGGCAACCTGTGCCAGTGTCTCACCACCCTCATGGGGAAGAATTTTTTCTTAACATCCAATCTGAATCTCCCCATTTCTAGTTTTGCTCCATTTCTCCCAGTCCTATCACTCCCTGACACCCTCAAAAGTCCATCTCCAGCTTTCTTGGAGCCCCCTTCAGATCCTGGAAGGCCACCAGAAGGTCTCCTTGGAGCCTTCTCTTCTCCAGACTGCACAACCCCAACTCTCTCAGTCTGTCTCCAGAGCAGAGCAGCTCCAGCCCTCTGCTCATCCTCATGGCCCTTCTCTGGACACCTTCCAGCATGTCCATATCCCTCTTGGAACAGAGGCTCCAGAACTGGATGCAGTACTCCAGGTGTGGTCTCAGCAGAGTGGAGCAGAGGGGGAGAATCCCCTCCCTGCCCTGCTGGCCACACTTCTCCTGCTGCAGCCCAGGCTCTGCTTGGCTCTCTGGGCTGCAAGTGCTCACTGCTGGCTCCTGGTGAGCTTCTCCTCCCCCAGCACCCCCAAGTCCCTCTCCTCAGGGCTGCTCTCCAGCCAGTCCCTGCCCAGCCTATATTGGAGCTTGGGATTGCCCTGACCCAGATGCAGATATTGAATAGCTCTGGTCCCAGTACAGCACTTGTCACCCATCTCCACCTGGACATCAACCCCAGGCCATTAGGTAGGATCTTAACCTTAGGTAGGATCAGTCACACAAGTACCTGCTGAGGACTCATTCATTAGGTCCACACAGCTTTACCATTGTTACAGCCACCCCTATTGCAGGATCCTTGACCTAGTAAAATAACAGCAGTGATAATAATAATAATGATCAGAGTCTGAATTTGTTATTTTAGTGCCCCTGTCAGACCAATTTAGGGCAGGAGGAAAGAGAGTGGGCACATTAGAGGTAGGTTCTTGGTGGGGATTATTATCCCCAGATGAGTACTGGCAAGAGGTGAATATGGAGAGATGATGGTGGGGTGGATCTGAGAGGGGAATAACCTGTATTGATGGTGTTTATCAAACACACTGAGCTGGCCACAAGATCAATAGTAGGATATTGGCTCATTATGGCATCAGCTCCAACACAGATTCCACTTGTGCCCCCGCTGAGGGAGCCATGAACTTCCAGCAAAGGGGCTGATGGGCAGGCAGTAAATAAATGGTCTTGCAGAGAACCTGCCAGCTGCCACACCCCATGGAAATGGATGCTGGGAATCCAGCAGGTAAAGCTCTCACTCTGCTGCTGCTGTTGCTCCTTTCTCACTGCAGAAAACCTCTTTAATTTAAGCCCTGCCTACACAAATTCCCATTGGTAGGATTCGGTGGGTCCCATGCTCCCAAGTGGTTTTTGACCTTACAAAGTTTCAAGGTAAGCTTCCCAGTTGGTGCTGAGAAGCTGTGGCTTCATGGGGCTGAGTATCCAAGTTCTCTGCTGACCAGGCTGCTCTCAAGAACCATCATCTTCAAAGGCTTCTTTCTCTTTTGGATACTGAGAACCTAATAATGCTCAGGAAATCTTTCCACTGTCTTCAGCTGATCTGAAGGTCACAGAATGATTAAGGTTGGAAAAGACCTCCAAGACCACTAAGGCCAACCATCAATCCACCACCACCATGGCCACTAAACCCTAGAATTATGCACAGAATCATAGAATCTCCTGGTTGGAGAAGTCCAACCAGAACCTAACCTCTCCCTGTACACAACTGTTGCACCACGTCCCAGAGTTTCATGGCCACACCTTTCTTAAACACCTCCAGGCATGGGGACTCCACCATCTCCCTGGGCAGCCTCTTCCAATCCCTGCCCACTCCTTCACTCCAATATAAACCTCTCCTGGTGCAATTTGAGGCCATTTCCTCTCATTCTACCACCTGATATGAGGGAGAAGAGACAAACCCCACCTGGCTCCAACCTCCTTTCAGGGAGCTGTAGAGAGCAATGAGGTCTCCCCTCTCCCTCCTTTGCTCCAGACTAAACCACCCCAGTTCCCTCAGTTCCTCCTCATGAGACCTGTTCTCCACACCCATATCCTGGCTGGGGCTGCAGACAGTGCCTGTGCCAGGGAAGGAGGCTGCATCACCATCATGAAAGCAGCTCCCCTTGCCTAGGCACTCCTGTCTTGAGCAGGGAGGAAGAGGAGCTGCTCTTCCTCTTTCTCTGGAGGAAGAAGGAGGTCAGCTCAGCAGCTGGCTAGCAGCCAAGGGGGCAGCTGCTCTTGCTGGGGTGAGGAGCACTGGGGTGGCACAAGGGGGGCCCTGCAGGACACAGAGCTCAGCAGGAGCTGCTGCTGCTCTTGCTGGGGTGAGGAGCACTGGGGTGGCACAAGGGGGGCCCTGCAGGACACAGAGCTCAGCAGGAGCTGCTGCTGCTCTTGCTGGGGTGAGGAGCACTGGGGTGGCACAAGGGGGGCCCTGCAGGACACAGAGCTCAGCAGGAGCTGCTGCTTCAGCCTATGCCAGCTGGTGCATGAACAAAAGCAAACTCTTCTTCTGAGGTGTGCTGAGAAAATCTTTGCACCTCCAGAGAAGATTTCCTAGGTAGGAAGCACAGAGATTAGGTAGTGATATGGATGGGGAAGGGGGGATGGGGCAGGGGGGATACAGTGAGGGTGACAACCATATTCTGCATGTTTAGACACTCCTTGGAACTTCTGAGACCACAAAGCAAAACAACCATGATGGTGCTGGCCACAAAGCTTCTCAGAAGGCTGGAGCACTTCTATGAAGCCAAAGAATGGACAGTGAACACCTGGTGCAGATCCAGAGGAGGCCACTAAGAAGATCAGAGGGCAGGAGCACTTCTATGGGGACAGGCTGAGAGAGTTGGGGCTGTTCAGCCTGGAGAGGAGAAGGCTCCAAGGAGACCTTAGAGCAGCCTTCCAGGATCTGAAGGAGGCTACAGGAGAGCTGGGTTGGGACTTTTCATAAGGGCCTGTGCTGATAGAAATGAAATAACTTTTATTTCTAGGACAGGTACTTTGTCCTTTGCTTTTATTCTCAGCCTTTTGAGTTGAAGCAGCCTTCCAGTACCTGAAGGAGGCTACATGAGAGCTGGGCAGGAGCTGAGAAGAGCCTGTGGTGATAGGACAAGGGGCAATGATGTGAAACTGGAGCAGAGGAGATTTGGTTTGGACACGAGGAGGAGTTCTTCACAATGAGAGTGGTGAAATACTGGAACAGGTTGCTCTGGGATGTGGTTGAGGCCCCATCCCTGGAGACATTCAAGGTCAAACTTAACAGAGCCTTGAGCAACCTGCTCTAGTTGGAGGTGTCCCTGATGACTGCAGGGGAGTTGGACAAGAGGATCCCTTCCAACCCAATGCATTCTGTGGTTCTATGATTCTGTTGCCTCCAATCCTCTCACATTCTTAGTAAAACCCCTGCAGACTCTCCTCAAAGCTTTCTGGACAGCATCCTAGAGCCAGCAGCTCCCTTCAGCAGCTGGAGCTCTACTAACCCATCAAGACCCAGTTCTCTGCTTTCAGCATCCCACTCTCTAGCAAGTTGTGGAAGCTCCCTAGCAAAGTTGAGTACTTCAAATCCTGCCTGTTAGAGCTCAGTCCTCATTCCCACATAAACAGGACCATTTTGCAAACATGATCTGATATTAATTACCCCCCTGGCACCCAAAGTCAGGATTTCCTGCTGCAGCCCACTAATGTAAAATGCATTAGTGAGAATGCTGGCTCCAAGGGCTTAGGTTCTCTAAATAAACACAGCAAAGTTCTTTTGTATTCACATCTCCCAGGCTATTCTGAAGGAGTGATTCCTCCAAGAAGAAGAAGAAGAAGAAGAAAAAAAAAAAAAAGGCTAAAATGATCCTTGGGTTTTTAATAGGTTATTATTACCTTCTTTTTTTTTTTTTTCCTATCCAGTGGCAGGAACTGAATGTCAAATTGTAGATCAATGAAATCTGACTCTTTTTTGTCTTAGAGTGAAGTCTGTCCAAGCTGTTGTTGTGTGCTTTGTGTTGTGTCTCTAATGGCAGAAATTCTTTCCAGTGAGGGTGGGGAGACCCTGGAACAGGTTGCTCAGGGAGGTCATGGATGCTCCCTCCCTGGAGGTGTTCCAGGCCAGGTTGGATGAGGCTTTAGCAATCTGGGCAGGTGGGAGGTGTCCCTGCCCATGGCAGGGGGGTTGAACTAGATGATCTTTAAGGTTCCTTCCAACCCAAACTATTCTATGATTACATTGATTTTTATCCCCCTTCATGCCACCCTGCTGTTTCTCTGAAGCCATCTCAGTAGCATCACCTTTTCCCATCTGGAGAGCCTTTGTTCCTGTCTAATAAATCTCTGGAGCTCTGCTGTGCCAGACCTTTGGGCTAAGATAGCAATGCTTGAAAGGTTGGACCAGGGGATCCTTGGGATCCCTTCCAACCTGGCATTCTGTGGTTCATGGGTGAAAAAAGATAAGTGTGTAAGAGCTTGGGGTGGGGAGGGAAGGTTGTGTGTAAAAGAAAAAAAATATCTGAGTTCCTGAACCATTCACTCAGAATTATTTCTCCCCCAGTAAAAATGGGAAGGAGAATTCCAGCAAAGCCAGCTTGCAGTGAATGGAAAGGTTCAGCTCTGTTAACAGAGGGTGGCTTTGAGGCCACTGAGTCCATCTGAGAAACTGCCCTTGTCCTCCCTGGCAGTGCCAGAGCAAGGCAGTGCCACCTCCTGCCCCTAATGTTTGTGCCAAGACTCAAGCACAAACTGGAATTTGTTCTGGCTTGAGCACAAAAATAAGGAAGCACTTCAAAGGAAACCCAAGGAGGTAACTCTCAAGAGCCATTCCCAGGCTGTGTTGTCCTGGGACACCTGACAGGCATGGGGAGCAATGAAAATGAGAGACAGCAGCAGCAGGAACTAACCCACACAGGGTGGTCCAAAACTGCCTGTGGCTGAGATGCTGCTGCACCCTGAGACCTTCTGGTCTGCACTGAGGGGAGACCTTCTCACTCTCTACAACTCCCTGGAAGGAGGTTGGAGCCAGGTGGGGGTTGGTCTCTTCTCCTTAGTATCCAGTGACAGAAGAGCAGGAAATGGCCTCAAGTTGCACCAGGTCTAGGTTGGACATTAGAAGAAACTTCTGCACTTGAAAGGGTTCTCAAAGACTGGAACAGGCTGCCCAGGCAGGTGGTGGAATCCCCACCCCTGGAGGTGTTGGAAGGCTGCAGAGGTGTGGTGGAGCCTCTAACTCCAGTCTTGGTGGAGTTAGAGAATGGTTGGACTGGATGAGCTTAGAGCAGCTTTCAAATGTTAATGCTGAGGGCGAAAGCATTTTGTTATTCCAGCACTGTGTGTTTGCCACCTTTGGTCATGAGTTTAACTTTCCTGATTCTAGCTGAAATGAAACTCCTTCCTCTCTCAGTGTCCTGGCCTTGCAGATTTTGTTCTTTAGCTGAATCACATCCTAGAAACTCAACATCAGCCAGCAGTGAGCACTTGCAGCCCAGAGAGCCAAGCAGAGCCTGGGCTGCAGCAGGAGAAGTGTGGCCAGCAGGGCCAGGGAGGGGATTCTCCCCCTCTGCTCCACTTTGCTGATCCCACCTGGAGCTCTATATCCAGTTCTGGAGCCTCTGTTCCAGGAAGGATCTGGAGGTGCTGGAAGGTGTCCAGAGAAGGGCCATGAGGATGAGCAGAGGGCTGGAGCTGCTCTGCTCTGGAGACAGACTGAGAGAGTTGGGGTTGTGCAGGCTGGAGAAGAGAAGGCTCTGAGGAGACCTTCTTGTGGCCTTCCAGGATCTGAAGGGGGCTACAAGAAAGCTGGGGAGGGACTTTTGAGGGTGTCAGGTAGTGATAGGACTGGGGGGGGTGGAGCAAAACTAGAAATGGGGAGATTCAGATTGGATGTTAGGAAGAAATTCTTCCCCATGAGGGTGGTGAGACACTGGCACAGGTTGCCCAGGGAGGTGGTGGAAGCCTCATCCCTGGAGGTTTTTGCAGCCAGGCTGGATGTGGCTGTGAGCAACCTGCTGTAGTGTGAGGTGTCCCTGCCCATGGCAGGGGGGTTGGAACTGGCTGAGCCTTGAGGTCCCTTCCCTGACAATTCTATGATTCTAGAAAATACTTCCGCCTTCCACACTTAGAGAATCATAGAATTGTTTGGATTGGAAAAAGCCCTCTAAGATCATTGAGTCCAACTCAACACCACCATGGCTACTAAACCCTGTCCCCAGGTGCCATGGCCACACATTCCTTGAACACTTTCAGGGATGGTGACTCCAGCACCTCCCTGGGCAGCCTGTTCCAATCCCTGACCACTCTTGCAGAGGAGAGATTCTTCTTACAAAGCTAGGAAGGGATGAGTGAAATGGCAGCTCTACTCCAAATCTTTTTCTTAATCTGAAAAAACCAAAACCAAACCCAGAAAAACCCCAGGAAGTTTGCTGTGCAAGTCTTTTACCAGGGTCAAGATCTAGGGGAGGGGGTAGAGGATTCTGAAATTCTGAACCTGAATGATTCTTCTCTGCCCAGAGCTTTCAGAATTCATCCTTTGTCACACAGGTCTGAAAGGTTAGAAATAACTGCACCTCCTGAGACTTCTCCCTGGGCTGTGCTCTTCCCTGGGATTCTGCAGGCTCTTTCCACCCAAACTGGGTCAGCCTCTGTGGCTAATTTTAAAGTCTCTGGGATCCAACACTTTCTAAGAATCATGAGGACCTTCCCATTAGGTAATCCCAGCAGTCACATCTGATGTGTTCTGGCCTGATTCTGCTGAAGCTTGGTTTTCTGTGTTGAAATGGTGAGGTTTAGTTTCAACCCAGCTCCTGGTGGAAAATGATGGGGAAAAGCCTTTGTATGTGGAGGCTTTTTGCTGTCTCTTTATGCAGACTCTTCCCCTTTCAAGCAGGAAGAGTAAGGGAAAAATGAGAGTGATTCCTGACTGAACTTTGAGTCCTGTGTCCAGTTCTGAGCTCCTCAATTCAAGAAGGACATTGAGACACTTGAATGTGTCCAGAGAAGGGCAGCAAGGCTGGGGAGGGGTCTGGAGCACAGCCCTGTGAGGAGAGGCTGAGGGAGCTGGGGGTGTTTAGCCTGGAGAAGAGGAGGCTCAGGGCAGACCTCATTGCTGTCTACAACTACCTGAAGGGAGGTTGTAGCCAGGAGGGGGTTGGGCTCTTCTCCCAGGCAAGCAGCACCAGAACAAGAGGACACAGTCTCAAGCTGTGCAGGGGAAGTTTAGGCTGGAGGTGAGGAGAAAGTTCTTCCCAGAAAGAGTAATTGGCCATGGAATGGGCTGCCCAGGGAGGTGGTGGAGTCACCATCCCTGGAGGTGTTCAAAAAAGGATTGGATGTGGCACTTAGAGCCATGGGTTAGTTGTCAGGAGATGCTGGGTTGGACTTGATGATCTGTGAGGTCTTTTCCAACCTGGTTGATTTTATGATTCTATGATTCTATGGACTTAGGGAATGGTCTTTCAAGCTGAGGGTTGAGGAACTCCATTGTGCTGTGCTTGCTCTGGCTGGGATCTCTTTTACTCTCCCAAAATGTAATTACAAGAAATGCAAATGGGCATCACAAATATTGTTTCTCTGGATGCTTTGATACCAGAGTTGTTCATGCAGCTGGCCTGTGAGCTCTGGGAAGAACTCAATACTAAAAAAATGCAGGGCACCAGAACGGTCAGAGCCATGGATGAACCAGAGTGATGTAGGTGTTTGTGTAAAACACTTCACAGAGTCACAGAGTGGTAGGGCTTGGAAGGGACCTCTGGAGATCCTCCAGTCCAACCCCTCTGCCAAAGCAGGGCCACCTAGGCCAGGTCACTCAGGAACACATCCAGATGGATCTTGAAAGTCTCCATACAGGGAGACTCCACAACCTCTCTGGGCAGCCTGCCCAGGGCTCTGCCACCCTCACAGTGAAGAAATTTTCCCTTCTGTTCCCCTGGCACCTCCTCTGCTCCAGCTTGTCCCCAGTGCCCCTTGTGCTGTCCTTGGCCATCCCTGGGCAGAGCCTGGCTCCAGCCCTGCACATCTTTATCCCCAGCAATGAGGGCACCCCTCAGGCTCCTCTGCTCCAGGCTCAAGAGCCCCAGCCTGCTCCAGGGCTCCAGCAGCTTCTTTTTTTCCCCCAGACTGAGCTTGCTATGATGTCTACAAACCACCTGACAACTATTTTACTGCTACAAGGCTAAAACAATGTCCATGATAGAATCAGAGAATTGTCTTGGTTGGAAAAGACCTTCAAGACCTTTCTTTAACTCTACCAAGGCTAGTGCTAAACCGTGTCCCCCAGCACCACACCTCTGCCTCTTTGAAACACCTCCCTGAGCAGCCTGTTCCAGTCTTTGAGAACCCTTCCAGGCAAGAATTTTCTTCTAATGTCCAACCTAAACCTCCCCTGGTGCAACTTGAGGCCATTTTGTGTTCTCTTGTCACTCAATACCAGTAACCCCCACCTGGCTCCAACCTCCTTTCAGGGGGCTGTGGAGAGTGAGAAGGTCTCCCTCAGCCTCCTATTCCCCAGGCTAAACACCCCCAGGTCCCTCAGCTGCTCCTCCCCAGCAGTTCTCCAGTCCTTTCATCAGCTTTGTTGTTCTTCTCTGAACCTGTTTCAGCATCTCAATGTCCTTCTTGGAGTGAGGGTCCCAAAATTGAACTCAAGCTGTGGCCTCACCAGTGCTGAGTACAGGAGGCAATCAATTCCCTGCTCCTGCTGGCCACACCATTGCTGCTCCAGGCCAGGCTGCTGGTGGCCTTCTTGGCCACCTGGGCACCCCCTGGCTCATATTCAGCTGCTGTCACCCAGCACCTCAGGTCTTTCTCTGCTGGGCAGTTTCCAGCCCCTCTGCCCCAAGCCTGGAGCATTCCTGGGATTGTTGTGATCCAAGTGCAGGATCCAGCACTTGGCCTTGTTGAATCTCCTAGAACTGACCTCAGCCCATCAATCCAGCCTGGCCAGATCCCTTTGCAGAGCCTTCTACCCACCAGCAGATCAACAATCTCACCTAACTTAGTGTCATCTGCAAGCTGACTGAGGGTGCCTCAATCTCCTCATCCAGACCATTGATAAAGAAATTCAAGAGACCTGGTCCCAGCACTGAGCCCTGGGGAGCACCACTTGTGACTGGCCACCAGCTGGATTTATCTCCATTCCCCAGCACTCTTTGGGCCCAGCCATCCAGACAGGTTTTCACTCAATCACATGTCCACCCTCCAAGCTCATGTGCACCTCCTCCTGTGCTTTGGCTTCCCTGGTGAGCCCCAGCTGCTGCTAGACTGTTGCCTGTTGCATTCAGAACTTGTTTTGATCTGTGTTTGTGCAGCACTTGTCACAGAGTCATCCAGAGGCATGGCAAGGACTGGAAGGTGCTCCTGCAGAGCAAAGAAAGAATGTCTCTGGGCTTTGGAAATGAGGTGAAGAATTGTTCAAGCTTTGGCTCCAGAAGACTAAATCACTAAGTGAGGTGGTTAGCAGAAACTGAGAGAGGCTGCTCAGGAGCAGTGCATGGCTTGGAATATTACTGTAAACAGTTTGACAAAGACTTTAGATAATGAACAAAGTAATAAAAAAATCAATGCCTGCTCCCAGATAATTTGCAAAAAGGCAAAAGGAGTCTATTTATCAAGCATATTGTTTCTGCAAATAGTTCCCCTCCTGGTTTCAGAGGGGAAAAAGGTAGGAGGAGAAAATGAGCTGCTCAAAACAAACATGGGTTTCTGTGTCAATATCCCTGTAAATGGCAGTGGCAGAAGGGAAATGAGGATAACACTGTGTGGGAGCAAAGTCACTGCCAAATGGAATATTCATAGAATCATAGAACACAAGCTTAGAATCATTAAGGTTGGAGAAGACCTCTAAGAGGTCTTGGGGAGGGACTTTTGAGGGTGTCAGGGAGTGATAGGACTGGGGGGAATGGAGCAAAACTAGAAATGGGGAGATTCAGATTGGATGTTAGGAAGAAATTCTTCCCCATGAGGGTGGTGAGAGCCTGGCAGAGGTTGCCCAGGGAGGTGGTGGAAGCCTCATCCCTGGAGGTTTTTGCAGCCAGGCTGGATGTGGCTGTGAGCAACCTGCTCTGGTGCAATCCATGCAACCTGATCTAGTGTGACCCATGGCAGGGGGATTGGAACTGGCTGATCTTTGAGGCCCCTTCCAAGCCTGACAACTCTGAGTGTGATTCTGTGTGTCAAGTCCAACCATCAATCACCTCCAAGCCCACTAAACCATGTCCCAAGTGCCAGACCACACAATTCTGAACACCTCCAGGGATGGTGACTCCACCACCTCCCTGGGCAGCCTGTTCTTAAGAGACTCTTAAGCCTTACTTAAGAGACAATAAGATGAGACCTCTCCCACCTCTCCTGACCCTCACCAGCTCTGTAAAAACAACCATCCTGAAGGGTCACACACTGCAGCCTGCTGCACACCACTGCTGGAGATGGAGCTGTGGGAAGGCTGTGCCACTCCAGGAGCGCTTCCCAGCTCTCCCACCCCTCGAAGTCTCCCTCTGGCACCTTCCTTCTGCTCTCTGCTTGTCTGCAGCAAATGGTGTTTGGGAAACAAGCAGGCACGTTCCTGAATTCCAGGGGAACAGCCTCCTGGCTCGCAGCAGATTTCCTTATGACTTTTTAAGGACAACATTAATATCATTTATAGTCATCTTCATCATTCCCTCTGACAGAAAGTGCAGAAGAGGGAAGTGTCTTCCAAGAGATTGACTCTGCCTTGTTTGTAGCTTCCCCCTTAATTAGGAAACCAGAGGCATGTCTGAAACCTACTTAGCATAGAGCTGGGCAGGTTTAGAAGGCCCAGGACATCTATCAGTTCCAAACTCAGCTGCCCCAGCCCCCAGCCAGGGTGCAGCCATGGCTGACTTTCAAGAAGTGACTGTAAATTCTAGGGGAACTGTGCAACACATCCTCCTGCTGGCTTCAGACATGCAGAGAGGGGCAATGGAGCTCCACAGAAGGGCAACAAAGCTGGGGAAAGGTCTGGAGAACAGGGCTAGGGAGGAGCAGCTGAGACGACCTTGGGGAGAAGAGGAAGCTAATGAGAGGAGGGGAGGTTTAGTTTGGAATTTGGGAAAAGCTTCTTGCCTGAAAGGGAACTGCTTGAAAGAGTCCACACAGAGACACAAAGGTGCTGAAGGCAGTGGAACACCTCCTGTGAGGGCAGGCTGAGGGAGCTGGGGCTTGGAGCTTGGAGCAGAGGAGCCTGAGGGCTGCCCTCAGTGCTGGGGATAAAGATGTGCAGGGCTGGAGCCAGGCTCTGCTCAGGGATGGCCAAGGACAGCACAAGGGGCTGCAAGCTGGAGCAGAGGAGGTGCCAGGGGAACAGAAGGGAAAACTTCTTCACTGTGAGGGTGGCAGAGCCCTGGGCAGGCTGCCCAGAGAGGTTGTGGAGTCTCCCTGTATGGAGACTTTCAAGATCCATCTGGATGTGTTCCTGAGTGACCTGGCCTAGGTGGCCCTGCTTTGGCAGAGGGGTTGGACTGGAGGATCTCCAGAGGTCCCTTCCAAGCCCTAATCTTCTGTGATTCAAGGCCAGGCTGGATGTGGCTCTGGCCAGCCTGATGTAGTGTGAGGTGTCCCTGCCCATGGCAGGGGGGTTGGAACTGGCTGATCCTTGTGGTCCCTTCCAACCCTGACTGATTCTATGATTCTATGATTCTGTGAAAGGGTTCTCCAGCCCTGGCACAGGCTGCCCAGGGAGGTGGTTGAATCCCCATCCCTGGAGGTGTTTCAGAGAGGCAGAGATGTGGTGCTGAGGGCCATGGTTTAGGAGCAGCCTTGGCAGAGTGGTTGGAGAGAGATGGTTGGACTGGATGAGCTTAAAGACCTTTTCCAACCCCAACAATTCTGTGATTCCATGATACTCCTTAACTTGGAGATAAACAAAAGCAAAGAGCTGGGAAAGCCATTACAGGAGGGATTGATTTCAGATTGTGGAGGTCACAGAAGCCTTGCCCTGACTGCTCTTGCTCTCCAGGAGGCTAAGTGGTTATCTTCAATGTTAGAGAGTCTCAACAGGTACAACAGCAGCTGGCCAGGTAATAGCAAGGATCTGGTATGGATCTTAACCCACAACCAAACAAAACCCAAAGAAACTCAGTCCTGGACTGTCCAGAAACAGGATTTTTCTTTTACCTGCCCAGATTTGCTGCAGCAAGATTTGCAGGTTCAGCATTTTTCCCTCAGACAAGGAGAGCTTTTCTTCTGCAGACTCCAGCTCACCATCTGCACATCGCTTTCCCTTGCTCAGTCTGAGTTTGCTTTTCCTGAGCACCAAACAGCTGAGTGCAGGGGGAATCTGGCAAGCCTCCCCCTCCTCCTGATGGGGGAGGTATCATCTCTCACTGCACCTGATGGCAAGCAGGATGCTTTGATAGATTGAGATGGTTAGTGCCAGTTTCAGAGTGGCACAGAGATCCAAGCAGCTATAGCCTCCTGGAACCCAGCAAGGGCCTCAGTGTCTTCAAGCTCAACCTCAGGCTCCCAGCCAGGGGAGTCTGCAACCTGCCCTTCCCTTTCCATGCAATGTTCCTGATGTGAGGAGCAACCTGCCCTTCCCTTTCCATGCAATGTTCCTGATGTGAGGAGCAACCTGCCCTTCCCTTTCCATGCAATGTTCCTGATGTGAGGAGCAACCTGCCCTTTCCTTTCCATGCAATGTTCCTGATGTGAGGAGCAACCTGCCCTTTCCTTCCCATGCAATGTTCCTGATGTGAGGAGCAACCTGCCCTTCCCTTTCCATGCAATGTTCCTGATGTGAGGAGCAACCTGCCCTTCCCTTTCCATGCAATGTTCCTGATGTGAGGAGCAACCTGCCCTTTCCTTTCCATGCAATGTTCCTGATGTGAGGAGCAACCTGCCCTTCCCTTTCCATGCAATGTTCCTGCAATGAGGACCAACCTGCCCTTTCCTTTCCATGCAATATTCCTGCTGTGAGGAGCAACCTGCCCTTTCCTTCCCATGCAATGTTCCTGATGTGAGGAGCAACCTGCCCTTCCCTTTCCATGCAATGTTCCTGCTATGAGGACCAACCTGCCCTTCCCTTTCCATGCAATGTTCCTGTTGTGAGGAGCAATCTGCCCCTTTCCTTTCCATGCAATGTTCCTGTTATGAGGAGCAACCTGCCCTTCCCTTTCCATGCAATGTTCCTGTTGTGAGGAGCAATCTGCCCCTTTCCTTTCCATGCAATGTTCCTGCTATGAGGAGCAACCTGCCCTTTCCTTCCCATGCAATGTTCCTGCTGTGAGGAGCAACCTGCCCTTCCCTTTCCATGCAACGTTCCTGATGTGAGGAGCAACCTGCCCTTTCCTTCCCATGCAATGTTCCTGCTATGAGGACCAACCTGCCCTTTCCTTTCCATGCAATGTTCCTGTTCTGAGGAGCAATCTGCCCCTTTCCTTTCCATGCAATGTTCCTGCTGTGAGGAGCAATCTGCCCCTTTCCTTTCCATGCAATGTTCCTGTTGTGAGGAGCAATCTGCCCCTTTCCTTCCCATGCAATGTTCCTGTTATGAGGACCAACCTGCCCTTCCCTTTCCATGCAATGTTCCTGCTATGAGGACCAACCTGCCCTTTCCTTTCCATGCAATGTTCCTGTTGTGAGGAGCAACCTGCCCTTTCCTTCCCATGCAATGTTCCTGTTATGAGGAGCAACCTGCCCTTCCCTTTCCATGCAATGTTCCTGTTGTGAGGAGCAATCTGCCCCTTTCCTTTCCATGCAATGTTCCTGCTATGAGGAGCAACCTGCCCTTCCCTTTCCATGCAATGTTCCTGCTGTGAGGAGCAACCTGCCCTTCCCTTTCCATGCAACGTTCCTGATGTGAGGAGCAACCTGCCCTTTCCTTCCCATGCAATGTTCCTGCTATGAGGACCAACCTGCCCTTTCCTTTCCATGCAATGTTCCTGTTCTGAGGAGCAATCTGCCCCTTTCCTTTCCATGCAATGTTCCTGCTGTGAGGAGCAATCTGCCCCTTTCCTTTCCATGCAATGTTCCTGTTGTGAGGAGCAATCTGCCCCTTTCCTTCCCATGCAATGTTCCTGCTATGAGGACCAACCTGCCCTTTCCTTCCCATGCAATGTTCCTGATGTGAGGAGCAACCTGCCCTTTCCTTTCCATGCAACGTTCCTGTTATGAGGACCAACCTGCCCTTTCCTTTCCATGCAATGTTCCTGCTATGAGGACCAACCTGCCCTTCCCTTTCCATGCAATGTTCCTGTTATGAGGACCAACCTGCCCTTTCCTTTCCATGCAATGTTCCTGTTGTGAGGAGCAATCTGCCCTTTCCTTTCCATGCAATGTTCCTGATGTGAGGAGCAACCTGCCCTTCCCTTTCCATGCAATGTTCCTGATGTGAGGACCAACCTGCCCTTTCCTTTCCATGCAATGTTCCTGCTATGAGGACCAACCTGCCCTTCCCTTTCCATGCAACGTTCCTGTTGTGAGGAGCAACCTGCCCTTTCCTTTCCATGCAGTGTTCCTGTTGTGATTCTTTGGTCATTGCTGAGATTGTTTTTAAATGCTCATTTTGCAAGTTGCTGAGGTGGAAGCTCAGCCTAAAGCTGTTTGCTCCACAGCAGTCCTTCAGCTGACCTTCACAGCCCTCCAGAGGATCCATAATGCCAGGGGCCTGGCTGTCAGGAGGGTTTGATGCAGTCTGTCATGCAGGTTGGCTGACTGTCCCCTGTATGCCTGAGTTCCTGGGCCTGGGCTGCTTCCCTGGCTGTGAGTGACCCACAGCTCCCAGGCTTCATAGGCTTCCTGCAGCACACCTGGGCATCAGCTCCACAAAGGGACTTTGCAGCTCATAGAACTGTTTTGGTTGGAAGAGACCACTAAGATCATCGAGGCCAACCATCAACCCAGCACCACCATGGCCACTGAACCATGTCCTAAAGTGCCATGAGATGCTGTAGATCCCTTGGGGCTGATGCTAATTCCCTTCAGCATGAGCTGGCTCTTCCCAGAGCACCACCTCCTCCCCCTGCCAGTGTTTTGGCTTTCTGCTTTGGGTTCACTGGGGCTTCAGTGCAGAGGTAACCCTGGGAGTGGTTCTGACAACCAAACACTTCTGACAACCAAACACCTCAGACAAGGGCAGGTTCAGAGCATCTGCAGAACCAAAAAACCCTTCCCTTCACTGCAGGAAGACTTTGGCCATCTTGCTTGAACCTGTCATGAAATTGTCTCCCCTCTTCCTAAAGGATGGTTAGGGAAGACTGAGAGGAGATCTTATTAATGCTTACAAATATCTGAGGGGCTGGGTGTCAAGGAGAAGGGGCCAGGCTCTTTTGGATGGTGGCCTGTGATGGGACAAAGGGTAATGGATGCAAACTAGAACCCAGGAAGTTCCACCTCAACATGAGGAGAAACTTCTTTATGGTGAGGGTGCTGGAGCCTTGGAGCAGGCTGTCCAGAGAGGTGGTGGAGTCTCCTTCTCTGGAGACTTTCAAAACCCACCTAGATCTGATCCTGTGTGACCTGATCCTGTGTGACCCTGCTTTGGCAGGGGGAGTTGGACCAGATGATCTGGTAACAACTCACCTGGAATATTGCATCCAGTTCTGGGCTCCCCAGTTCAAGAGGGACAGGGATCTGCTGGAGAGAGTCCAAGGGAGGGCTACAAGGATGCGAAAGGAACTGGAGCACTGCCTGGGGAGGAGAGGCTGAGAGCCCTGGAGCTGGTTAGTCTGGAGAGGAGAAGACTGAGAGGGGATTTAATAAATGTCTATAAATATCTGAGGGCTGGGGGTCAGGAGGGAGGGGACAGGCTCTGCTCACTTGTGCCCTGGGATAGGACAAGGGGCAATGGATATAAACTCCAGCACAGGAGGTTCCACCTCAACATGAGGAGGAACTTCTTTACTGTAAGGGTCACAGAGCACAGGAACAGGCTGCCCAGAGAGGTTGTGGAGTCTCCTTCTCTGGAGACTTTCCAGCCCTGTCTGGATGTGTTCCTGTGTGACCTGTGCTGGATTCTCTGGTCCTGCTCTGGCAGGGGGGTTGGACTCAATGATCTCCAGAGATCCCTTCCAACCCCTAACATCCTGTGAGCTGTGATCTCCAGAGGTCCCTTCCAACCCCACCCATCTGTGATTCTGTCCATTATTCACCCACCCAATGTGCAATTAATCTTCAATCCATCTTCATGTGAGCTGCAAACATCTTTAGATGTAAAGTTTGTCATTACAGTGCCAAGCACCTTGCTAAGTGCTGGCAAACCCCTAGCCCAAGCAGTGCTTTTTATAACTCCTCACCTTAATTATCTTTAGAATCCTTAATTATCTCTTTTCCATAGTCAACTCTAATAAATACCACACATTGAGAAATAATTTTAAATAGTGCTGCTTTCTTTGCATGTTTTCAATCAAGGGCACAAATATCTAAATGAGCTGGTGATTATACCACATTTGCTTCAAAAATTAATTGTCCAAAGCACTTCTCTGTCTCTGTTATGCCTCCCCCTCACTGCCCTGGGACTTTCTCCTAGGCACCAAGATGAGGTCTCAGATTTCCTTTGCCCCTTCTGCCCACTTCAGCTTCCCAGGCATCCCTCCTTGTCTCCAAGCCCAGGTGGAGGTCTCAGCCCTGGTGAATGGTGGAGGGCATGGCTGCTGCTGTTGTGGCAACACCACAGAATCATAGAATCACAGAATGGTAGGGGCTGGAAGGGAGCTCTGGAGAGAATTCAGTCATAGAACTATAGAATCATAGAACCATAGAACCATAGAACCATAGAATCATAGAACCATAGAACCATAGAATCATAGAACTATAGAATCATAGAACCATAGAATCATAGAACCATAGAAGCATAGAACCATAGAAGCATAGAATCATAGAACCATAGAAGCATAGAACCATAGAATCATAGAATCATAGAACCATAGAACCATAGAATCATAGAACCATAGAACCATAGAACTATAGAATCATAGAACCATAGAATCATAGAACTATAGAATCATAGAACCATGGAATCATAGAATCATAGAACCATAGAACCATAGAATCATAGAACTATAGAATCATAGAACCATAGAACCATAGAATCATAGAACTATAGAATCATAGAACCATAGAATCACAGAATCATAGAATCATAGAATCATAGAACCATAGAATCATAGAACCATAGAATCATAGAACCATAGAATCATAGAATCATAGAACCATAGAATCACAGAATCATAGAACCATAGAATCATAGAACCATAGAATCATAGAATCATAGAACCATAGAATCACAGAATCATAGAACCATAGAATCATAGAACCATAGAATCATAGAACCATAGAATCACAGAATCATAGAATCATAGAACCATAGAATCATAGAACCATAGAATCATAGAACCATAGAATCACAGAATCACAGAATCATAGAATCATAGAACCATAGAATCATAGAACCATAGAATCATAGAATCACACAATCATAGAACCATAGAATCATAGAATCACACAATCATAGAACCATAGAATCATAGAATCATAGAATCATAGAATCCTAGAACTATAGAATCATAGAACCATAGAATCATAGAATCATAGAACCATAGAACCATAGAACCATAGAATCATAGAATCATAGAACCATAGAACCATAGAACCATAGACTCGTAGAACCATAGAATCATAGAACCATAGAACCATAGAATCATAGAACCATAGAACTATAGAACCATAGAATCATATGGAAAACAGCTGATGCTACTGAGACATCTTTAGAGAACCAAGAGGGTGGCATAAAGGGGGACAAAACTCACTGCAATCACAGAATAGGCTGGGCTGGAAGGGACCTTAAAGATCATCCAGTTCTGATCTCCCTGCCATGGGCAGGGACACCTCCCACCAGCCCAGAGTGCTAAAGCCTCTTCCAACCTGGCCTTGAACACCTCCTGGGAGGGGACATCCACAACCATCCTGAGCAACCTGTTCAAGTGTCTCTTCACCTTCACTGGAAAGAATTTCCTCCTAATACCTGGTAAAAATCTAACTACTTTCTAAAATTCAGAATGAGCAGCTCCTTTTGGCCAGTTCTGGGCAGAGAATGTCTCTTCCTGAAGAACCATTGAATGGTTTGTCTTTCTGAAGGGATCTGCCCAGGGAGGCTCCAGCTTCCTGCCTACCTATCCTGTTTGAGCTTGCTTACTGCAGAGATTTAAAAGCATCTCTTGATGGGACAGGGATGAGGAAGGAGATGTTGAGTGTCAATGATCTTAGAGATCTCTTCCATACAAAAGAATCGATTCCATGATTCTGCAGTTCTGCTGCATCCCATTTTGTGCCCCAGGTAGGTCATTTAGCCTTGCTGGGACCCTCCCTGCCTGCTCCTGTTTGTGTTTGCTTACTGCAGAGATTTAAAAGCATCTCTTGGTGGGACAGAGATGAGGAAGCAGATGTTGAGTGTGAGCTCAATGATCTTAGAGATCTCTTCCAGACAAAAGAATTGATTCCATGATTCTGCAATTCTGCTGCATCCCATTGTGTGACCCCAGGTAGGTCATTTAGCCTTGCTGGGTCCCTCCCTGCCTTTGCTAGGCCTGGATGTGAAAGAGCAGTGCTTGTATTTGGAGATGGCTCTGTGCTGGCTTTGCAGTCAAAACCAGGCAATAATAAAAGAGGGACTGACTTTGCCCTTGGGGTAGTCAAAAAGGAGATGAACATTTGAAGATAGTTGAAGAAATATTTTCTGGCAGATCATTTCCTGTGAAAGAAGGAAAGTGGAAGCAAAGGGGAAATATGCCTAACAGGAACAGAAAAAAGATTTGTGTCTTGGGGCATCCTTTTCTGTGCCAAGACTTCTGTGATGCAGGTCTCCATCCTCTCACCATCCTTTGAATTGCTGAGTACAGGGGATTTCTGACTAGGATTGGAGTGAAGACTCTCCCAAGGATATGTCTGAGCAAACTATCTCAAAAACTGACAGGCCAGAAAGCCTCCATAGCTCCTGTGAGTGGGGAGCCTGGAGCAATGCTGAAGAGAGCCAAGAGCCAGAGAAGGGAGGAAATGGAGCCCTGAGAGCAGGCAGATGAGGAGAGAACAAAGCCTCCCAAATATTGTCTTGGTGTCTGTCTCCTGTGGCATTAAAGTGGTAACAATCAGCTGGGAGAAATCAAGGCAGGCTGGAAAATTCAGGATAGATCCATTAGTGGAAGAGGATTAGGGAAGCTGCTGGTCAGAAAGAAACCTCCAGTCATGACATTGTGATAACACAGAGAGCTTTTTCTATTCAAAAGGCTGAGAATAAAAGCAAAGAACAAAGTACCTGTCCTAGAAATAAAAGTTGTTTCATCTCTCTCAGCACAGGTCCTTATGAAAAGTCCCTCCCCAGCTCTCCTGGAGCCCCCTTCAGGTACTGGAAGGCTGCTCTAAGGTCTCCCTGGAGCCTTCTCTTCTCCAGGCTGAACAGCCCCAACTGTCCCAGCCTGTCCCTGTAGGGGAGGTTCTCCAGCCCTCTGATCATCTTCATGGCCTCCTCTGGACCTGCTCTAACAGCTCCATGTCCTTCCTGTGTTGGGGGCACCAGAAATGGACATGGTTCTCCATGTGGAGTGTCACCAGAGCAGAGCAGAGGAGCAGAATCCCCTCCCTCACCCTGCTGGCCACCCTCCTTTTGCTGCTGCCCAGCACACAGCTCCCTTCTGGGCTGGCTGCAGGCATTGCTGGCTCATGTCAAGCACCTCATCAATCAGCATCCCCAAGTCCTTCTCTGCCTGGCTGCTCCTCATCTACTTGTCACCCAGCCTGGATGCGTGCTTGGCATTGCCCCAGCCCCAAGAGACAAGACACAAGGCAGTATCAGCAAGACACAAGGCTGTAGAGATGCAGACCCAGTGGCTACCTGCTCACCTAAGTGCATCTCTGCAGGGCCTTTGTGCCTCTGATCCCTGTGAAGGGCCTTTCCCTGGGGGATGATATTTCAAGTTGTGTTAGAAAGCCAATGCACACTTCCCCCATCCCAGTGCTGGACTGTGGCTATAGGGAAGGCTCCATCTATCACAGGATGTGCAACCCAACAACCCAGAGGAGATGCAAACCACTATGAAATCCATCATGAAGTAAACTGACATTGGATTTGTAGCTGTGAGACCAACTCCTTGCACCGTTCAAGGGAGCACAGCTATGGGCTGGCTCCAAAGCCTCCACAGCAATTCTGTTGCTAGGAGGAAGGGTTTTGAAGTGGGAGGAGAAGCAGAGACCCTCTAGTCAACAGAAGGATCCTCATGTAAGGGTCAAGAGGGAGCAGAACTCAGAGAGAGAGAAAAAAAAAGAATTCAGCTGATCATACTGTGCTGTTCTCTATTCACTTTAATGCCTGCACTTAATGACATGCTTCAAAGCTAAACCTCAGCAATGGCAGGAGGCTTTTTCTCATGGTGACATCCCATGTAGGAGGAATCTCCTGAGTTCTCCCTTGAAAACAGAAAGATGGAAAAAAAAAATCCCAACCAAACCCACAACAACAAAACCCCTAACCCTTGCCTTGGAGAAATTTCCTCTGGATTTGAGCTTGTTGGTGTGTTGTTTACTCAAATGATTTATGGACTGGAGATTAGTGAAGTCATAGCAACACAGAAATTGCCAAGTGAAAATAAAACCAGCCTTGTGTACTCTTATTGAACATCATCAAGGAAGCAGCTGACAAACAGGATTCCCCCCCTTGTAATGCAGAGACTTTGTGTGAGACAAAGCTGCCTCTTGCCTTTCAAAACTCTTTGAGCAGTGCCTGGCAACCCCAAAAACTGCAGTGATTGATTTGACTTCACCAAATCACAAGGTGGTTTGGATCCTGCCATGTAAACCTAAACAAAGATTTACATCCTTCTGGAGAAGTGAAGGCGTCCCTGTAGGAGGCAAGGGCTGGGAACATTCCCAGCACTGCCACAGGACCTGCTGTCAAGTTGCTCAGGGTGGCTTTCTGGGAAGCTACTGAGGAGCCATGGCTTTGAGCTGGGCTCTGCTCTAGGTGGTCCTGCTCTGGCAGGGGGGTTGGACTGGATGAGCTTTCAAGGTCCCTTCCAACCCCTGACATTCTGTGGTTCTGTGATTCATCCCCTGGCACCTCCAAAGACCATGCAGAGGGCTGTGCCCCACTGCACAGAGGCAGCTTCTTTTGGGGTGAAAGGAACAGCATCTGGGTGAGGAGCCTGCAGGACTGTCTTTTGGAGAAGGGTTCAGGTTGTCCCCCTCTGAAGCCTCTCCTTGCTTCTCTAACCACAAGAGTGGTGTGGTGTGACTGTGCCAGCGTAGCACATCCAAATGGCAGTGCCACTTCCCACTGAGGGAAACCAGGGTGAAATAAACATTACCTGATTCCTCCCCAGGTTTGTGGCTTCATCATTCATCTAAAATATCTTTGCCAAGAAGATCACAGAATCAGAGAATGGTTTGGATGGGAAGGGACATCTTTGCCAAGAAGATCACAGAATCAGAGAATGGTTTGGATTGGAAGGGACCTTAAAGATCATCTAGTTCCGACCCCCCACTGCCATGGACAGGGACATCTCTCACTAGCCCAGGATGCTCAAGGCTCCAGTCAGCCTTTTCTGGGGAGGAGGCAAGCACAACCTCCCTGGGCAGAGGAGAAGGATGCAGGGAGAATTAGAGCAGCCTTCCAGTACTGGAAGGGAGCTACAGGAGAGCTGGGGAGTGATAGGACAAGAGGGAATGGACTGACCCTTGAAGAGGGAAGATTTAGACTGGAGATTAGAGAGAAATTCTTTCTAGTGAGGGTGGTGAGACACTGGAACAGGTTGCCCAGGGAGATTGTGGATATTTCCTCCCTGGAGGTATTCCAGGCCAGGTTGGCTGTGGCCTTGAGCAGCCTGGGCTGGTGGGAGGTGTCCATGCCCATGGCAGGGGTTTGGATCTGGATGATCTTTAAGGTCCCTTCCAACCCACACCATTCTCTGAATCTGAGCAGTGTCAGTATCTATGTCCCAGTCAGGTTACTGGGAGTTCACATCCTGCCATACAGCATTTCCCTGTCTCACAGTGTGGCTGTTTTGCTCTGCCTGCCTTCCTCTAGCTGGACTTGTGCCAGAACAGCTCAGAGAAGTGACATTACCTTCACCCAATTCTTACTGTAACAAGAAGGAATAACATCTTTTTTATTTTTTTTTTTTCACTCAGGGCTGACACAGTGGAGCACTGCCAACCCCCTGGAAAGCCTCCAACTCAGCACATTTCTCCTACCCATTAAAAACTAATACAGAGCTACCAAAACAGAAAGCACTGTTGACAAAAACATATTTTTTTCTTCCCCCCCTCCCCACCATTAAAGATCCCAATTTGCATGTAAAACAAACATTGACTACAGATTGAAATTCTCCTTTTGATTTCATTTTTTTTTTTCCCCAAGATCTTCTGCTGGTGTGGAATAGGAATAAGACCTCTTTCAAAGCAAGCCAGGCAGAGGCAGACTTTTCCTGCACTGAATTAAGATCTCAGCTCACAGCTTTGGCTTGCTCAGCACACAGCGCTAGTTTAGTTCCTAATTTCCTCTCCAGTGACTCAGTGGTACTGGATTGCTTAATTATAGCAGTTGCAAACTCCATCCTCAAAGAAATATCACTGGGACCCAAACATCTGCAAGGTTCTGAAGGAGGAAGATGCTGCAGGAAACATCCATTCTGGTGGGATCTGGGGGTTTGTCAGTCCGGCGCGGGGAGCAGAGCTCGGAGCAGGTGGAACAAGGTGGCACTGAAATAGGAACCAATGGGAATGGAATAGAAGAGGAGTCAGTGACACAAACTCCTCCTCCTTCAGAGGCTCAGGAGACAGCAGGGACAACCTTGAGCCTCACCTGAGTTCTCTAAGGACAAAATAAGTGGTGGACCACAGATCTTGAAGGGGATGTATAGAGAATAGAACCAGAGAACAGCTTTGGTTGGAAAAGCCCTTTAAGATCATTGAGCCCAACCATTCTCTAACTCTGCCAAGGCTGGGGCTAAACCATGGCCCTCAGCACCACATCTCTGCCTCCAGGGGTGGGGGATTCAACCACTTCCCAGGGCAGCCTGTGCCAGGCTTTGAGAACCCTTTCAGGGAAGAATTTTCTTCTAATGTCCAACCTAAACCTCCCCTGGTACAGCTTGAGGCCATTTCCTCTCATCCTACCACTTGTTACTAGGGAGAAGAGACCAACTCCTATCTCACTTCAGCCTCCTCTTTCATGGAGCTGTAGAAAGTGAGAAGGTCTCCCTTCAGTCTCCTTTTCTCCAGACTAAACAATCCCAGTTCCTTCAGCTGCTCCTCAGAAGACCTGTTCTACCAGATCATCATCATCATCATCATCATCAGATCTGTATCTATCACATCATCATCATCATCAGACATGTATCTACCAGATCATCATCAGACCTGTACCTACCAGATCATCATCATCATCATCATCATCATCATCATCATCATCATCATCATCATCATCATCATCATCATCATCATATCTCTACCTACCAGATCATCATCATCAGACCTGTATCTACCAGATCATCATCATCACACCTGTATCTACCAGATCATCATCATCATCATCATCATCATCATCATCATCATCATCATCATCATCATCATATCTCTACCTACCAGATCATCATCAGACCTGTATCTACCAGATCATCATCATCACACCTGTATCTACCAGATCATCATCATCATCATCATCATACCTCTACCTACCAGATCATCATCATCAGACCTGTATCTACCAGATCATCATCATCATCAGACCTCTATCCACCAGAACATCATCATCATCAGATCAGTATCTACCAGATCATCATCATCATCATACCTCTATCTACCAGATCATCATCATCAGACCTGTATCTACCAGATCATCATCATCATCATCATCATACCTCTACCTACCAGATCATCATCATCAGACCTGTATCTACCAGATCATCATCATCATCAGACCTCTATCCACCAGAACATCATCATCATCAGATCAGTATCTACCAGATCATCATCATCATCATACCTCTATCTACCAGATCATCATCATCAGACCTGTATCTACCAGATCATCATCATCATCAGATCTGTATCTCCCAGATCATCATCATAAGACCTGTATCTGCCAGATCATCATCATACCTCTATCTACCAGATCATCATCATAAGACCTGTATCTACCAGATCATCATCATCATCAGATCTATATCTACCAGATCATCATCATCATCAGACCTCTATCTACCAGAACATCATCATCATCAGATCTGTATCTATCAGATCATCATCATCACCATCATCATCATCATCATCATATCTATATCTACCAGATCATCGTCATGATAAGACCTGTATCTCCCAGATCATCATCATCATCAGATCTGTATCTACCAGATCATCATCATCATCATCATCATCATCATACCTCTACCTACCAGGTCATCATCATCATCAGATCTGTATCTACCAGATCATCATCATCATCATCATCATCATCATCATCATCAGACCTCTATCTACCAGAACATCATCATCATCAGATCTGTGTCTACCAGATCATCATCTTCATCAGACCTGTATCTCCCAGGTCATCATCAGACCTGTATCTCCGAGGTCATCCTAGCTCATCCCTCTCCTAGCCAGTGAACACTGTTCTCTGCTGCTTATTTATTGCCCTTGTTCCTTGTCTTCTTTTGAATGCCCCAAGCAGAACTCCCTCAACACAACCTGTTTGGATGAGGACAGGGCAGAGAGGGGTGCAAGGGAAATCACCTTTGCCTGCTCAGAGTCTCTGTGATATCTCAAACCTTGAAGCCTGAGGAGTAAAAGGAAGTTCAGACTGCTTTAATGTAGTTGCTGTTGCTATAGAGACTATTTCCTGGGCATCTGTACCCCCCATGCATTTGTCTCACCTGGTCCCTGTTTGCCTTTAAGAGGACCTGTGAGGCTGTGAAGGGAGAAGGTGGAGGAACACCCCAGAGGTACTTCAAGACCATATTGCTTCATGTTGCTCTCTCTGGAGAACATGGTGAAAAATTGGGAAGTGCTGAATAATTGCTGTTGGAAGAGAGGGAAAGAAATATCAAGACCCAGAAGACTTAATTCATCCTTATGGAGCTCTGGAGAACAAAGAAGTTCCAAAGGAATTTGTCTTTTGCTTCCTGAAGCACTTGGTGTAGGTGATCCACATGCCCAAACCTTTTCTAAAGGCATCTGATATCTCAAAGTTATGAATGGAAGATGTTGAGTGCTGACCCTGCAGCTGGGTCAGGGCAATCCCAGGTACAAACACAGGCTGGATGATGAGTGGATGCCCTTGCAGGTGTGGTGGGTGAAGAACTGAATGTGAGCCACCATGTCTGCTCACAGCCCAGCAAGACAACTGTATGGGTCAGAAGAAACCTGACCAGCAGGTCAGTGGAGTTGTTTGTCCCTCCCTGCTCCACCTCCATGAGGACTGTGTTCAGCTCTGGGGCCTCCAGCATAGCATGGACCTGCTTGAGTGTGTCCAGAGTAGGGCCATGAAGGTGATCAGAGGGCTGGAGAACCTCTGCTCCGGGGACAGGTTGAGTTGGGATTGTTCAGCCTGGAGAAGAAGAAGAGGCTCCAGGAAGACCTTAAGGCAGCCTTCCAGTACCTGAAGGGGGCCTACAGGGAGGATGAGGAGGGACTCCTTGTCAGGGAGTGCAGTGAGAGGACAAGGAGCAGGGGTTTCAAACTGAAAGAGGTTAGATTTATATTAGATACAGACTTTGGGAAGCAATTCCTCCCCATGAGGGTGGTGAGACACTGGAACAGGTTGCCCAGAGAAGTTGGGAAGGCTCCAAACCTAGAGGTGTCCAAAACCAGGTTGGGTGGGACCTTGAGCAGGATGGGCTGGTGGCAGGTGTCCCTGCCTGCTGCAGGGGATTTCAACTGGATGATCTCTGAGGTCCCTTCCAACCACTCTGTGGTTCCATGCTATGACTCCATGATCTTAACTACTTCTCTGGTACTTTCTGCAAGTGATCAGTTGGGCAACAGCTACAGAAACCTCCTATTCCCTTGGGTCTGATCTCACTTTTGGAAGAGAAGGATGAGAAATCTCTGGAAGAACAATAGGAAGGACATTGGTAACAGAGAGAAAACTTCACCCAAGGCATTCTGAGAACTTTGTCTCTCCTCTCTGTGTGTTTTGTTGAGTTACTAAAATGTTAGAACTGAGCAGGTAGTGCTTCCCCTCCCCAAGCACAGGGTCTGAGTGGGCCTGTTCTGAAAGGTGGCTTTGTTTTCCTGAGCAGTGGGTATGGAATTGCAGCAAGGTCGATGAGAGGTCAGACCATGCTAGCTGGGAGGTCAGGCAATCTCTTTTCTCTTCCCTGGAAAGAAAAGACTTGCCTCTCTGCTGTCACATTTCTGCTGGGAAGGGAGCAGAACTGGGCTGGGGAGCAAGGACAGGAATTGCAGCATGCAGCTCTGGTTAATTGTTCACATGGGCTGAGGCTGGTAAAACTTGCCTGGACTCTTCTAAAAGTGTATCCTGCAGTCAGGTGAGAAGCAGCATGGTTCACCTCCTTAGAAATGCAAAAAAGGACTCCATAAATATCTACCCTGCCATAAATATCCAATGGCAGCTAACCCCAGTTGGTCTGCTTCACCAAAAGCCTCTTGCTGCTGGGACCTCTGCTGTGGGACCTCTGCTGTGGGACCTCTGCTGTGGGACCTCTGCTGCTGGGACCTCTGCTGTGTGACCTCTGCTGTGGTACATCTGCTGTGGGACCTCTGCTGCTGGGACCTCTGCTGCTGGGACCTCTGCTGTGTGACCTCTGCTGTGGGACCTCTGCTGTGGGACCTCTGCTGTGGGACCTCTGCTGCTGGGACCTCTGCTGCTGGGACCTCTGCTGTGGGACCTCTGCTGTGGGACCTCTGCTGTTGGGACCTCTGCTGTGGGACCTCTGCTGTGGGACCTCTGCTGCTGGGACCTCTGCTGTGGGACCTCTGCTGCTGGGACCTCTGCTGTGGGACCTCTGCTGTGGGACCTCTGCTGTGGGACCTCTGCTGTGGGACCTCTGCTGTGGGACCTCTGCTGCTGGGACCTCTGCTGTGGGACCTCTGCTGTTGGGACCTCTGCTGTGGGACCTCTGCTGTGGGACCTCTGCTGCTGGGACCTCTGCTGCTGGGACCTCTGCTGTGTGACCTCTGCTGTTGGACCTCTGCTGTGGGACCTCTGCTGTTGGACCTCTGCTGCTGGGACCTCTGCTGTGGGACCTCTGCTGTTGGGACCTCTGCTGTGGGACCTCTGCTGTTGGGACCTCTGCTGCTGGACCTCTGCTGTGGGACCTCTGCTGTGGGACCTCTGCTGCTGGGACCTCTGCTGTGGGACCTCTGCTGTGGGACCTCTGCTGTGGGACCTCTGCTGTGGGACCTCTGCTGTGGGACCTCTGCTGTGGGACCTCTGCTGTGGGACCTCTGCTGTGGGACCTCTGCTGTGGACCTCTGCTGCTGGACCTCTGCTGTGGGACCTCTGCTGTGGGACCTCTGCTGTGTGACCTCTGCTGTGGGACCTCTGCTGCTGGGACCTCTGCTGTGGGACCTCTGCTGTGGGACCTCTGCTGTGGGACCTCTGCTGTGGTACATCTGCTGTGGGACCTCTGCTGTGGGACCTCTGCTGCTGGGACCTCTGCTGTGGGACCTCTGCTGTGGGACCTCTGCTGTGGGACCTCTGCTGTGGTACATCTGCTGTGGGACCTCTGCTGCTGGGACCTCTGCTGCTGGGACCTCTGCTGCTGGGACCTCTGCTGCGGGACCTCTGCTGTGGGACCTCTGCTGTGGGACCTCCCTTCAAATTCTCTTCAAAACCAGCAACTTTTTTTTCATCAGCTGACCCCTGGAGCTTGGGGAGCCTGACCCCAGGGGCTTGGGGAGCCTGACCCCTGGAGCTTGGGAGCCTTACCTCAGGGGCTTGGGGAGCCTCACCCCTGGAGATTGGGAGCCTGACCTCAGGGGCTTGGGGAGCCTGACCCCTGGAGCCTGGGGAGCCTGACCCCTGGAACTTGGGGAGCCTGACCTCAGGGGTTTGGGGAGCCTGACCCCTGGAGTGTGGGGAGCCTGACCCCTGGAGCCTGGGGAGCCTGACCCCTGGAGCTTGGGAGCCTGACCCCAGGGGCTTGGGGAGCCTGACCCCTGGAACTTGGGGAGCCTGGCCCCTGGAGTGTGGGGAGCCTGACCCCTGGAGCTTGGGGAGCCTGACCCCTGGAGCTTGGGGAGCCTGACCCCTGGAGCTTGGGGGCTGAGGCTGGCTCAGGGTGCCTGGGCAGGAGGCTGGGGCCAGACAGCAGAGCTGGCACAGGCAGGCTGCCTCTCCTCTCCTCCCCTCCCCTCCCCTCAGCACTAATCTGGGGGTTTCTCCTCTATCCAGCTGTTCATTTTTATGAAACTTGTAGGAAATTAATATCTCTGAGACTGCTATTGCTCCTTTCAAATTTGTCTGAAACTCACTAATGGGTTGGAGAATTATTAGGGGAGGACTGACTGACAGCCAGCCTGATTGCAGAAGCCTTTCCTCCTGAACCCAGTCTGAAGGCAGTGATCTGGTGGGGAAGTTCCTTTGGCTTTTGGGTTTTTTTGCATGTCACTTGGATCCCTGCCCTGTTTAATTGACACCTTTTGAGGATGGACATTTATTACACAGCTGGATTAGCTACACGTAAATCTGCTGCCTTCCAGCTTCTCATCCAGCTTCTGGGAAAACGTTAGCCTTGATTTTTAAAGGCTCCTGTGTCAAATCCCTACCAACTTTCAGAGCAGAACTCTTTCAGGAATCCTTAAAGTGAGCACAGCATCCTGTCTCTCCTGGTAGGTATTTCTGCTGGAAATATAATAATAATAATAATAATATTAAAAACAGCATTAATGACATTCATAACATTATTAACCATAACATTAATAATAACATTAATAGCAACAACAAAGACATCAGCAACAATTAACAATAATAATAATAATAATAATAATGATGTAATTCTTACCACTATTAAAATGAGCAGAAGAATGTCTTATTTGCCTTGAAGCTTTTGCCAAAAGCAGTCTGACTAATTTTGATGTGCCCTCTCCTGAAGTGGCATCCTTAGAACGTGCCCAGGAACACAGGAAAAAAAGGAGTTACATAAATTATAGGCATAATATAAAATGAGGAGGCCATAAGGAAGATGATGAGAGGGCTGCAGAACCTCCCCTATAGGGACAGGCTGAGAGAACTGTTCAGCCTGGAGAAGAGAAGGCTCCAGGGAGACCTTAGAGCAGCCTTCCAGTAGCTGAAGGAGGCTACAGGAGAGCTGAGGAGGGACTTTAGACAAAGGCATGGAGTGGCAGGATGAGGAGTGATGGCTTCAAAGTGGAAGGAGCTGGATTTAGATGAGCCATCAGGAGACAATTCTTTCCCATGAAGGTGGTGAGGCACTGGAACAGGTTGCCCAGGGAAGTTGTGGAGGCTCCAAGCCTAGAAAGCCAGGTTGGATGGGACCTTGAGCAAGCGGGTTTAGGAGGAGGTGTCCCTGAGGGTTGGAACTAGATGATTAAGGTCCCCTCCAACCCAAACCATGATAACGAAATAATAAGTATCAGTATCTAGTTTTCCACAATTTTCTCTCATTCTACTTCATTCCTAAGGAGAAGAATAAAGAACTTCTCCATTTTTCATTTTTTTTTTTTCCTGGAGATCACCTTGGCTGACTAAAGGAGAATGCTTCAGGAGGATCAGACTTATCAGCCTTTAATTTAGGTGGGGAATATCAGAACTCTTTTCTCCTAAGCAGCTGTGGGTGTGGTAAGGAGACACCATGAAAAAAAAAAAACAAACAACCAAAACCAAAACAACACAGAAGCCTTTAAATCTTCTGACCAGAAGTACATTCTCCTTATTTTTTCAGGTTTGGTTTCTGTCATACCTTTGATTGGCACAGGGGCTCTGCAGTCAGCTACAAACACTCCTGAAAAGTCAAGACAGACATGGTTTAATCTTTAGGAAAACAGCAAGACCCTTCTTGGCCACCTGGGCACACCCTGCCTCATATTCAGCCAGCCATCATAGAATCATAGAATTGTCAGGGTTGGAAGAGACCTCAAGGCTCAGCCAGTTCCAACCCCCCTGCCATGGGCAGGGACACCTCACACTACAGCAGGTTGCTCACAGCCACATCCAGCCTGGCTGAAAAAACCTCCAGGGATGAGGCTTCCACCACCTCCCTGGGCAACCTGTGCCAGTGTCTCACCACCTTCAAGGGTAAGAATTTCTTCCTTCTCTGCCCAGCAGCTCTTCAGCCACTCTGCCCCAAGCCTATAAGGTTCCTGCCCCTCTCCCATCCATTCTCCCAGAGCATCCTTTGCTTGGCTTCCAGGTTATATTAAGCCCTGTGGCTGTAGGGAGAAACCTGAGCACAGACATTGAGCTTAGCAAGGGAAGGCTGTGAATAGAGTCAGCCTGACAGTAAGTCAGAGTTGGGCAGCAAGGGACAGAAGAAGCAATTGACTACTGGTGAAGTCAAGGATTGAAAACATATCAGTTGGAAAAAAAAGAAAAAGCAGAATATGAGAGTCTCTGAAATGCTCTCTGACTTCAAATCAGAGCCCCAATAAAAAGCAAAAAGGGAAAGTTCTGCGTCGCTCTGTTTCATACCAAATTCCCTCTTTGCCTTTCAGACACAGATCAGGCACGGGGTGTTTCCTTCCCCTCTGTTCTTTAAAAGCCAAATTAAATCCATGGTTGTTTTATAGAGAAAATTGTGAGCTAGGGGGGTTTATAAAAAGATCTGTGGAAAGGAAGGTTTAGTCTTTTGACAGGGAGCTAAGGGGAGTGCTGCAGAGGCTCGGTTATCACAGCCTTTCTCCTGCAATCATTTTTACTGACCTCAGCTCCAATTTTATGCTCATTACTCAGGCAAATGGCTCATTGTTTTCACTGGCAGCTTTGCCCCAGTATGAAATTCGAGAGGAAGCTTTGAAATGGGAAAGACAGGGTAGAAATTTGTAACCATTGGCACTGCTCTGTAGTGAAAGCCAGAGCAGCAGTCCTGCAAGGTGTCTGAGAGCCCCAGGCAGCAAAGACCTCTCCAGCCAGACACCCTCTTGCCTGGCCAAATGTCACCAGGTCTGACCTGGATGTTCTGCCTGAAATGCTGGAAGGGACCTTAAAGATCACCTAGCTCCAAACATACCTTCCCCCAGCCCAGCTTGCTCAAGGCCTCATCCAGCCTGGCCTTGAACACCTCCAGGGAGGAGGCATCCACAGCCTCCCTGGGCAACCTGTGCAAGTGTCTCACCACTCTCACTGCAAAGAATTTCTTCCTAATCTCCATTCTAAATCTCCCCTCCTCCAGCTTAAAGCCATTCTCCCTCATCTTATCTCTACAAGCCCTTGTCAAAAGTCCCTCCCCAGCATTCCCTTAACCCCCTTCAGGTACTGGAAAGCTGCCCTAAAGTCTCCCTGGAGCCTTCTCTTTTCCAGGCTGAACAGCCCCAATTCTCAGCATGTCTGATCAACTTCATGGCCTCCTCTTCTGGACCTGCTCCAACAGCTCCAGGTCCTTCTTGTGCTGGGGGCCCCAGAACTGGAGGCAGTGCTGCAGGAGGGGTCTGAGCAGAGCTGAGGAGCAGAATCCCCTCCCTGTGCTGCTGCTCTCCCTGCTCTGGATGCAGCTCAGCACACAGCTGCCTGCTGGGCTGCCAGGGACCATTGCTGGCTCCTGGGGAGCTGCCCTTTACTCACTACCCTCAAGTCCTCCTCAAGACTGCTCTCAAGCCACTCCTAACCCAGCCTGTGGTTGTTGTTGGGTGTTGTGACATCGGGAGGTTGGTGCTAAATGAATTTGCAGCATGAGTGCAGGCTGTGCAAGGTTTAACCTGCAGCAACCAAGTGCTGTGGTGCTCCTGGATGGAAACCACATCCATAGGTTTGGGGCATAGGTGATTTGCATCTGCAAGGACGTGCCTGGCATAGAAAACTGATGTAGGAAAGGGCTGTTGGAAAGCTCTGCTTGAGTTCAAGAAGCTATCAGAAGGGAAAGGGCCAGGGTGTGCTCCAGAGGTGTAGCCCTTGGGTGAGCAACCTTCCCAGGGCTCCCCAGGCACTGCTCCTGTGTTGAGTGAACTTGCTCTTGCTCCTTTCCCTCACTGCTGAACTCACCACCAAGCCTCTGAGCACCGCCAGCTGCAGCAGCAGGTTAAGGTTTTGGGGTACATCATCTCAAAAAAGGTATCAGGTGCCAGAGCACGCTGCTCTAAGTAGGACACTGCTTCTCTGTGTCATCCTAGGGCAGCTGTGTTTTGTAACTGCAGACTGCTGCTATGTATTCCATAATAATCTGTTTATAAGCTCCTGGTCAACTGAGAAGGATGTAGAAAGCTGCAAGATTTGTGTTTAAGATGGCAAACACCACCAGCTTCTACAAAACACCTACTTAAAAGTTTGTGATGTTTGCTTGTTCTTTCTGTCCTTCCTAGACATCAATTTTCCCCCACAAGCTCTTGATTTTCTTTGCTGTAGGCTTTGATGTGCTTTTGCAAGCTCCTACCACTGCTTCTTACACCTCAGCTTCTTAACTAAAGCCATTTATTGATAGAGTCCATCTCTGAGTGAAGCAGAGCATCAATAAATTAAAGATTAGTTCTGTGTGTCAGCTCTGCCAGTGCATACTGGGGTGCACTGGCCACTCTGGCTGGCTCTGGAGGCCACCCAGCCTCCTCACACAGCACAAAGGTTTAAGCTTTCCCTCCACAACATCTCCTGCTAAATATTTTTTGAAAGTCACTGTTCAAACCAGCTCATGGATCCTCCTTCCTGCTGAGCAAACAGGTGGTGGGGAGTTTATGTACCACACAGGAAGGTGCCCAGACCACTTTCCAGCTGATTCTTATTGCTTTTTGGTTTTCATAGACTCAGAGAATGGTTTGGGTGGGAAGGGACCTTAAAGATCAGCCAGTTCCAACTCCTTGCCATGGGCAGGGACATCTCCTACTATTAGATGAGTTTGCTTGAGGCTCCATCCAGACTGGATTTCGACACTTCCAGGCTTGGAGCCTCCACAGCTTCTCTGGGCAGCCTGTTCCAGTGCCTCAGCAGCCTCACAGGGGACAATTTCTTCCTAATGCCTCATCTAGATCTCCCCTCTTGCACTGTAAAGGCATTACCCCTCATCCTATCACTGGATGCTCTCTGACCTGATTTTCTGCAGGCTGCTCTCAGTGACAAGCAGCATTGTCCTCTATTAAGCATTGTCCTGTTCCCTGTGTGACTTGAGCTCCTACTGTGCTTGTGACAAATGTGTTTGCAGACTTTCATTGCACCTAATGCTCTGAATAGTTTTGGTTGAAAAAGCCCTTTTAGAGTCCAACCCTTCTCTATCTCTGCCAAGGCTGGTGCTAACCCATGTCCCTCAGCACCACATCTCTGCCTCTTGGAAACACCTCCAGGGATGGGGATTCAACCACCTCCCTGGGCAGCCTGTGCCAGGCTTTGACAACCCCTTCAGGGAAGGAGTTTCTTCTAAAGTCCAACCTAAACCACCCCTGGTGCAACTTGAGGCCATTTCCTCTCATCCTATCACTTGGTACTAAGGAGAAGAGACCAAATCCCATCTGGCTCCAGCCTCCTTTCATGGAATTGCAGGGAGTGAGAAAGTTTCCCCTCAGCCTCCTCTTCTCCAGAAAAGAGAAGGACATGGCCATGAGAAGCTTGAAGTGATTTGGGCACACAACAAAGAAGTTTGAGTTAGAAGAAAAATGAGTGAGTTGGTTCCTCTGCTATTGTGACCCAGCTGGGAAATGTGACCCAGGGAAAATTACTTTTCCTTTGTTTTCTGCCTGTTGGTGACACAATCCAGACTTCTGCTGTGGCTTCACTGGGATGTGGTTTGGAAATCACTCTAAAGGACCAAGGCTCATCTGTGTTAGGTGTTACCAGAGTGTGATGTGGGAGGTGGGCTTTGCAAGTCCTTCACTTCCACTGTTGGTGCTGAGCAAGCAACTGTCCCTGAAGTCTCTTGACTGGGTGTGGAAATACATCTGAGATGGAAGAATCATGAATCATAGATAGCAGATAGGCCTTGTCAGGAGCATTTGGTTGTGCTCAGGCACCCATGTTAACATGAAGCAGCTGAATAGGAGCCAGCAGTGTGCCCAGGTGGCCAAGAAAGCCAAAGACACCCTGGCTTGTATCAAAAATGCTGTGTCCAGCAGGAGCAGGGAGGGGATTGTCCCCTGGGACTCAGCTCTGGGGAGGTCACACCTGGAGTGTTGTGTCCAGTTTTGGGCATCTCAATCCAAGAGAGATGTGGAGGTGCTGGAGCCAGGGCAGAGGAGGGCAAGGAAGCTGGGAAGGGCCTGGAGAATAAATCTGATGGAGAGAGACTGAAGGAGCTGGGGATGGTTAGTGTGAAACAGAGGAGGCTGAAGGGAGACCTCATTGCTGCCTACAACTACCTGAAAAGACATTGTGGAGAGGTTGGTGCTGGTCTCCTCTCACAGGTAATTAGTGATAGAACAAGAGGGAATGGCCTCAAGCTGTGACAGGGGAGGTTTAGACTGGACAGTAGGAAACATTTTTCCCAGCAAGAGTGGTCAGGGATTGGAATGTGCTGTCCAGGGAGGTGGTGGAGTCACCAAGCCTGGAGGTGTTTAAAGGTGGTTTGGATGTGGTGCTTGGGGCTATGGTTTAGGGGTGACCCTTGTAGAGTAGGGCTCTGGGCTGAACTTGGTGATCCTGAGGGGCTTTCCAACCTGAATGTTTCTGTGATTCTGTGATACTGTTCCTCAGTCCCAAGGAAGGGTGGCTAAAAACTCCTTTATTAAGAAGTTGGCACATTTAAATGTCCTCATCTCTGCAGGTTCTCTTTGCATGAAGCCTCCTTGTGCTTTCAGCCTTCTGGATGTGCCATTATAATCTCCTCTGGTTCCCAATTGCCAGCTTTTCTCAGCAGTGCTCAGTTAATCCTGAACACAGTGCTGCACACCATGGCACTTCACCCCCTTCACGGAATCATAGAATGGTAGGGTTGGAAGGGACCTCCAGAGATCATTGGGTTAGGTCCCCAGCTGAAGAAGGATCACCCAGGGCAGGTCACTCAGGAATGCATCCAGGTGGAGCTTGAAAGTCTCCAGGGAAGGAGACTCCACAATCTCTGTGGGCAGCCTGCTGCAGGGCTATGTTTTAGGGGTGACCCTTGTAGAGTAGGGTTCTGGGTTGGAGTTGGTGATGCTGAGGGGCTTTTCAACCTGAATGTTTCTGTGATTCTATGAATGTGGCCATGTGCATCAAGAGCAGTCCTTCTCCAGACCTTCACAGGGAACAAAATCTTCTTTGCACAAAGGTTAGTGAATAGTGACTATAAACAGGGCAGTGAAGAGGACACTTGGATACCATGGTGATGGGTATAGGATAATGGTGCATACATGGCCAGATGGCTTTGCACAGCAAATTGGAGTTGAGATGAAGGAATGATTCCTAATAAACCCTTCCTGAATGCTTAACCCAGCCTGTACAAGAGATATTGAGCAAGGTCATCTCAGCAGAAAACCTTCTGTAACTACTGAAATACTTTGTGGCAAAATGCTTAGCAGAAATAGGTCACTCTGGCTTGGAACCTTTGACAGTTTCATGTTCTGGTGAATCTTTGCCCTGCAAGGGATGATTGTTACCATCCACGTTGCCTCTGCAATGCAAGCTGAGGGTGGTCAGAGTGCCTGGGAGGATGCACATCCTGCATGCCAAAGCTCAATGGGCACAGAGTTTTTTGGAGTCAGTGACAGTGACTGAGGTGGCTGAGAGGTGGAGTCTTGAGAAGCAGCAGTGAAGGAGAAAGGATTCCATCAATTGTCTACCTGGCATTCAGCACTGGGCAGCTTTCCTCCTGTTACTGAGGGACCCAAGAGCTGAAAACCCTTCAAAAGGACAAAGCTCCTGCAAATGATGTTTCTGTCACCACAGAACATAAATTCCTGATGCCATGGTACCCATTCCAGGAGGCAGCTACCTGTGCGCTAAACTGTGGTGGTGAGATGAGAAGACAACCTTCACCTGAGCTCCAGTGGGGAGCTGGCCTTGGGAAATGACCTCCATTTGTACATAAGCTTCATCTGCCTGAAACCCTCTGAGCTACATTTCTTAGCTAGAGATGGATATACTCACACTGGGAGTGTGCTAGATGCATTGGGCTACAGCTCCCAGGAGACCTTCTTGTGGCCTTCCAGGATCTGAGGGAGGCTACAAGAAAGCTGGGGAGGGACTTTTTAGGATGTCAGGGAGTGATAGGACTGGGAGGGATGGATCCAAGCTAGAGGAGGGGAGATTTAGATTAGATGTCAGGAAGAAGTTCTTCCCCAGGAGCGTGCTGAGACACTGGAAGAGGTTGCCCAGGGACATGGAGGAAGGTTTTTGCAGCCAGGCTGGATGTGGCTGTGAGCAACCTGCTGTGGTGTGAGGTGTCCCTGCCCATGGCAGGGGGTTGGAACTGGCTGAGCCTTGAGGTCCCTTCCAACCCTGACAATTCTATGATTCTATGTTCTTGGTGTGCCACAAGTGGCAACCCAAGGAATGAGTGAAGACCCCTACATGTGAGCCCAGCATTCCCTGTGCAGGCAAGAATGGTTTCTGGGAGCTCTTAGTATCTGCCTCTCAGAGGGCTGCAGACATTGACCCTGGCATTTGACTCTGCAGTTCTTCCCAAGGAATCCTACCAGGACAGGACTTTGGCAAAGCTGGGATGCAGGAAACATGAAGAGTAACAGGATCATAGAGTCATGGAATTGTTTCAGTTGCAAAAGACCTCCAAGACCATTGAGTCCAACCATCAACCCAGCACCACCCTGGCCATTAAACCATGTCCCCAGGTGCCATGGCTGCACATTTCTTGACCATCTCCAGGGCTGGTGACCCTGCCATCTCCCTGGACAGCCTGTTCCAATCCCTGACCACAAATTTTTCCTAATCTCTGACCTAAACCTCCCCTAACACAATTTCAGGCCATTTCCTCTCCTTCTATCACCTGGTACCAGGGAGAAGGGACCAGCCCCCACCTGACTGCAACCTCCTGTCAGGGAGCTGTAGAGAGCAATGAGGTCTCCCTCAGCCTCCTCTTCTCCACACTAAACACCCCCAGCTCCCTCAGCTGCTCCTCCCCAGCCCTGTTCTCCAGACCCTTCCCCAGCTTTGTTGCCCTTCTCTGGACCTGCTCTGACTTCTCTGCCACTGCACAACTGCTTGCTGTAGACATTTGTGGATGTAATCATCTTCCTAGCTACAGAACTAGGATGTAGGCTCTTAAAGGTGAGGCTTTGGACATCTACCCAAGTGGATCCTTCTTCTGTCTCATTAAACATGTAGTAATTACCAGTAAGGAGGAACCTTCCCATATCCAGGCCATTGGTGAGCTCTTGTTAAAGCAAAGAGTGAAATGTAAAATGCCAAGCAACCATCTCTGACTGACACTTGGGGAAACTCAGCTGCTGCTGCTCAGTGTCCCATTTACAATTAAAATCTGCCCTCCTTCTGCAATTTCTGTTGGTCTATGGACTTCTAGTAGACAACCTGGATTTTTTTAAGCAGACCTTGCTTTGACTTCCAATTACCAAACAATTAACAATTCTAAAAATGCTGCCTTTTGTAATTTGCCTGCTTCTGGTCTTTTTTTCTTTCTTCTTCTTTTTTTTTTTTTTTTTCTGTGCACTCTTAATTTGCTCTCCTGGCCTGTCAGAGAATCACAGAGTTGTTTGGGTTGGAAAAGCTCTCATTGAGAGACCTAAGACCACTATTGGTCATCATAGAATTCTTTCAGTTGGAAAGGGCCTCTGAGATCATCAAGTGCAACCATCAACCCAATACCCCCATGGTCATTAAACCATGTTCCAGAGTGCCATGGCCACACATTTCCTGACACCTTCAGGGATGGTGACTCCACCACCCCCCTGGGCACCCTGTTCCAATACCTGGCCAAAGTGTCTCTTGTAGACTCTGTTTGAGGACATCAGACCTCTGTACTTCTGTTTAAGACAGAGCAGTAGCTAAGTCTGTTTGTCTGTATGGATGTGTTCTTGCTTCTTAGAATCATAGAATCAGTCAGGGTTGGAAGGGACCACAAGGATCATCCAGTTCCAACCCCCCTGCCATGGGCAGGGACACCTCACACTACAGCAGGCTGGCCAGAGCCTCATCCAGACTGGCCTTAAACACCTCCAGGGATGGGGCCCCAACCACCTCCCTGGACAACCCATTCCAGGCTCTCACCACTCTCATGGGGAAGAACTTCTTCCTCATGTCCAGCCTGAATCTCCCCACTTCCAGCTTTGTTCCATTGCCCCCAGTCCTGTCACTACCTGATAGCATAAAAAGTCCCTCCCCAGCTTTCTTGTAGCCCCCTTCAGATACTGGAAGGCCACAAGAAGGTCCCAAGGGAGCTTTCTCTTCTCCAGACTGCACAACCCCAACTCTCTCAGTCTGTCTCCAGAGCAGAGCAGCTCCAGCCCTCTGCTCATCCTCATTGCCCTTCTCTGGACACCTTCCAGCATGTCCATAGCCCTCTTGGAACAGAGGCTCCAGAACTGGATGCAGTACTCCAGGTGTGGTCTCAGCAGAGCAGAGCAGAGGGGGAGAATCCCCTCCCTGGCCCTGCTGGCCACACTTCTCCTGCTGCAGCCCAGGCTCTGCTTGGCTCTCTGGGCTGCAAGTGCTCACTGCTGGCTCCTGCTGAGCTTCTCACCCCCCAGAAACCCCAAGTCCCTCTCCTCAGGGCTGCTTTCCAGCCAGTCCCTGCCCAGCCTGGATTTGTGCTTGGGATTGCCTCCACTCAGCTGCAGGACCTTGCCCTTGGTCTTGTTGAACCTCATGAGGTTGGCTTGTGCCCAGCTCTGCAGCCTGTCCAGGTCCCTCTGGATGGATCCCTTCCCTCCAGCTGTCTGCTGCACCACACAGCTTGGTGTCATCAGCAAACTTGCTGAAGGTGCACTCAATGCAGCACCCTGGCTCTGTGAGGGAGGCAGCTCTGGTCAAGGCTCCTGTGGGACAACCAACCACCAGTACAGAACCACAGAATCATAGAATGGTTTGGGTTGGAAGGGACCTCCAAAGGTCATCTAGTCCAACCCCCATGCAGTGACCAGGGGTGTCCTTCACTAGACCAGGCTGCCTAGAGGCATCTCCAACCTGACCTTGAATATCTCCAAGCAGGGTGCCTCAACTACCTCCCTGGTTGCAGTGTTCCACCACCCTCATGGTAAAGTTCCTCTTAATGTCCAACCTAGATCTCCTCTTCCCTCATTTCAAGCTATTGCCCCTTGTCCTCTCACTGCAGACCTTTGGCAACAGCCTCTCTGCAGCCTTCTTGTAGCCCCCTTCAGGTACTGGCAGGCTACTATTAGGTGTTCCTGAAGCCTTCTCTTCTCCAGGCTGAACATCCCCAGCTCCCTCAGCCTGTCCTTGCAGCAGAGCTGCTCCAACCCCCTGAGCATTGTCTCTGGACCAAATCCATCAGGTCTATGTGCTGCCTGTGTTGAGGGCACCAGTAGCATAATTTGGGTTCAATTGTCTAGGAGAAAAGAAAAAAAAAAAGGGAGGGGGAGGAGGGGGGAAGGATCCTGTAGAGTTTTATCATGTATTTGTGAAGAATTAATTTAAGGTCTTGTCTGCCATCAGCCAGCTTTGCACTGTGAGCCATGTGTCCCTTCAGCTAGGTGTTTCCATGAGCTGCAGGAGCAGACAGAACTCCCCTGTGGAGAGTGTTCCCCTTCTCCTTCATGTGGATTCTTGCTGTATTTTCCCAGGCGGATGCTATGTTGCTTTCCCCCCTAACACTTCTCTTGCTTCATACAAATACTTTCAGGAAGAGAAGTATTCCCTCTTAGTGTCCTCAAGAATGGTATTTAGCAATCTTAGGTGCTTAAACTGGTAATTTAACTGGTATTTAATGGGTAGATGCTTAGGCTGGTAATGTTTGTTTATTTTCTCAGACTTCCCCAGCAAACCTATTCTCCTCACTGCTGCTAATCCCTAGCAGAAGGGATATGGGAAGATTACAAAAGCTGCCAGTAATTTTCAGGACCAAAAATTCAGTCTCCTGGTACCTCCCTGATCTCTTCATTGCTTTGTTGCAGCAAAAGGCCCTTGGTAGCCAGAAGGACACCGGTTCCTGAAAGGAATTTCAAAAAGTGCCTAAAGTTGGTATCTGCTAAGAAGTGAGACAAAAACAGGAGCATCTGCCAGAGACAGGAGCATGTTGCTGGCTTAGTAAAACAGCAGGGGAACCTGCTGTTGACCAGATTTGTCCATCTCAGTGCAGGTGTCTCTGCAGTTAATAAGAATTACTATTTACACTTGTTTTCAGAGATCTGGAGGCATGGGGATAATATAGATAGCCCCTAAGTCATAAAGAGCAAGGAGATATGACACATGTTCCCATTAATGTATAGTGCTACTCCTTGGAGCTGGTGATATTGAGACATTACAAAGGTAGGGTATGAAATACAGATGGCTCTGGATCTCCACTCTCATTGGTTTAATTAAAGCAGCATATATTCAGAGAGAAGTTTTTAGGCTGAATTCATGATGAGGGAAAGGCTGAGAGAGGTTAGCTGTAGAATGGCAGTGCTCAGCAGCAGGGGGATGTGGCAGCTGAGCATGAGTGGCATTCACTGCTCGTCTTCATAAAGACCCAGGAGGATGTTTAAGTTCAAGCAACCATCTTCCCCTGCCAAAGTGTTGTCTGATCCATAGGTGGATGATGGACAGTGTGAATCACAGGCTCACAGAATGGTAGGGGTTGGAAGGGACCTCTGAAGAGCATGAGTCCAACCCCCCTGCCAGAGCAGCATCACCCAGGGCAGGTCACACAGGAACACATCCAGGTGGGTTTTGAAAGTCTCCATAGAAGGGGACTCCCCAACCTCTCTGGGCAGCCTGCTCCAGAACTCTAGCGCCCTAACTCCAAAGAAGTTTCTCCTCATGTTGAGGTGGAACCTCCTGGATTCCAGTCTGTATCCATTGCCCCTTGCCCTATCATAGGACACCATTAAAGAGCCTGCCCCTTCTCCTTGACTCCCAGCCTTCAGATCCTTATAGACACTAATAAGATCTCCTCTCAAACTTCGCTTCTCCAGCCTAACCAGGCCCACGTTTCTCAGCCTTTCTTCATCACACAGATGTTCCAGCCCCTTCATCATTCTCACAGCAGTGCCTTGGACACTCTCCAGTATATCCCTGTCCCTCAAAAGTGAGCCTCTCTCCATGCATGTTGCATCCCAGAGGCAGATCCAAGCCTACAGATGTCCTTGCCTGGCTGCTCTGGCCCTGAAGGGAGAATCTAGAGTGAGAGGTTGGGATGGAGGAAGGGGAAAGTCTTCAGCAGTGGGACTTATTCATCCTGCTGCTGCTTGGTAGCCAAGGTGGTCAGGCAGCAGCTACAGGGTCTAGGAGATGCTATTTTGTCCTTTTTTCCTTATGGCTGTCACCAGCAGTAATTTCAGCCTGTATGTACTCACCAACCTGGCATGGCTGGCCTCTGGCACAGGCAAAGCAGCCATGTGGCAATGTGGCAGTGGCTGTTGTGATGCCTCCAGTGAAGCTTTGGGAGCTAAGGCTTGCTTCAGAGTCAATGCCACGAGCCAGCCCCACAAACAACTCATGCCAGCAGAGCAAAAAGCAAAGGGTGGCTGCATGGGTGACTGCTGCAGTGAGCACCTGAACTGTGTGGTTATTGGTAGTTAGAATGGAAGGAGTTTTGTTGTGTGCACCTGAACTGTGTGGTTATTGGTAGTTAGAATGGAAGGAGTTTTGTTGTGTGCACCTGAACTGTGTGGTTATTGGTAGTTAGAATGGAAGGAGTTTTGCTGTGTGCACCTGAACTGTGTGGTTATTGGTAGTTAGAATGGAAGGAGTTTTGTTGTGTGCACCTGAACTGTGTGGTTATTGGTAGTTAGAATGGAAGGAGTTTTGCTGTGTGCACCTGAACTGTGTGGTTATTGGTAGTTAGAATGGAAGGAGTTTTGTTGTGTGCACCTGAACTGTGTGGTTATTGGTAGTTAGAATGGAAGGAGTTTTGTTGTGTGCACCTGAACTGTGTGGTTATTGGTAGTTAGAATGGAAGGAGTTTTGTTGTGTGCACCTGAACTGTGTGGTTATTGGTAGTTAGAATGGAAGGAGTTTTGTTGTGTGCACCTGAACTGTGTGGTTATTGGTAGTTAGAATGGAAGGAGTTTTGTTGTGTGCACCTGAACTGTGTGGTTATTGGTAGTTAGAATGGAAGGAGTTTTGTTGTGTGCACCTGAACTGTGTGGTTATTGGTAGTTAGAATGGAAGGAGTTTTGTTGTGTGCACCTGAACTGTGTGGTTATTGGTAGTTAGAATGGAAGGAGTTTTGTTGTGTGCACCTGAACTGTGTGGTTATTGGTAGTTAGAATGGAAGGAGTTTTGTTGTGTGCACCTGAACTGTGTGGTTATTGGTAGTTAGAATGGAAGGAGTTTTGTTGTGTGCACCTGAACTGTGTGGTTATTGGTAGTTAGAATGGAAGGAGTTTTGTTGTGTGCACCTGAACTGTGTGGTTATTGGTAGTTAGAATGGAAGGAGTTTTGTTGTGTGCACCTGAACTGTGTGGTTATTGGTAGTTAGAATGGAAGGAGTTTTGTTGTGTGCACCTGAACTGTGTGGTTATTGGTAGTTAGAATGGAAGGAGTTTTGTTGTGTGCACCTGAACTGTGTGGTTATTGGTAGTTAGAATGGAAGGAGTTTTGTTGTGTGCACCTGAACTGTGTGGTTATTGGTAGTTAGAATGGAAGGAGTTTTGCTGTGTGCCATCTCCTTGTGACAAAGATCAGATGTGCCTCCATTCTGGGTCTCTGCTTCCCATCCAGCTCTAACATTTTTAATCCCTCCTGCTAGTCTTCATGGCTTGGTTTAGTCCATCCCAGGTGCAGTGCGATAGCGCAGTGCTTCCAGAAGTTAGCTGCAAAGGTTTTACAGGTAAGAGCAGCAGGCTGCCTTGAAGGGGGTGGAAGGAGCTTGGCTGCTGAGTGCAGGGAACTGCCTTTCTGTCCATGCAGTCACAGTCAGCCAGTACAGAGCTGGAAATATTGGAAGCTCTGCACTCATTTGCTTCCCATCGTGCTGGGGGAAGGCCATTATCAGATGTGGGCAGTCTGTGAAGAAATAAACCTCAATGAGTGTTTGCTTTTTTGGCCCTGCTCTCAAGTGTAAAATAGGATCACTTCCACTAAAAAACACCCTTTGTGGCAGGCTGGCTGCTTTCTCCTCCTCCAAAAGACATGGTTGTTTTATTTTTGTCTTTTCAGGATCAGCTGGCATCAAGGTAAAGCCTTTCTTCTGGGGAGCTGCAGAAGCTGCAGTTCTGCCATGGCCTCTTACTCTGTGGTTAAATCCCTTCCCACCACCAAACACATGTAGATGGAAACTACTGGGTAGGCTTCTCTGCTGGCTTTGGGGTACAGAGGCTGTCCCAGGATGGGTTCTGGACTCTCAGTGATGGGTCACTGCAGGATCTAGCAGGGGGCCTTCAACATCTGGTGGCCTCCCTCAAGGGGATGGGAGAAGGAGAAATGGGAAAAAGGGATGGTGCATCCTTAGAAGTTTGTTCTCTAACAGCATGGTGGCAAGAGGGAAGGGGAATGAGGAAAAGCAGGATCAGGAAAAGTGAGTCCTGTCACCTAATGGGGGACCTCGATCACCTGGTGGCCCTCCCTGGGCTATCTCAAGGGGATGGGAAAGGAGAAATGGGAAAAAGGCATGGTGCATCCTTAACAGTTTCTTCTCCAGGGTGGCAAGAGGCAAAGGGAATGAGGAAAAGCAGGAAGAGGAAAGATGAATCCTGTCACCTAATGGGGGACCTCGATTGCCTGACAGCCCGCTGAGGGCTTGAGGGGATGGGAAAGAAGAAATGGGGAAAAGGGATGCTCCATCCTTAACAGTTTGTGCTCCAAGAATAGGGTGGTGAGAGGGAAGGGGAATGAGGAAAAGCAGGATCAGGAAAGTGGAGTCCTGCAAGGATGGGCCAAACCAGACCTGGGTCTGGGTGGATTTATGAAGGTGGAGATTTTCACACTTAATGATCTTCCTGACTTGGGAAACAGCTTGGGAAAAATCAGTATGTAGAGCACGTTAGCACATGTCTGTGTGGAAGGAGGGGAAGGGTCAAGAGGGAAGCCTGAAGAACTTGGTTCCTTTTGGATATTCCCTGCTTCCAGAGACTGGAAAGGGACGATATCTTTCATACTTGATGTCTGCTGAAGTACAAAGCAAATCCTCTCTGCATTAAACAGCGAAGAGCATTCTTGAGAGTAAGGACCCTTAAAGACTCTTGTGTTTTGTTTTGTTTTTTTCCTTGTGGGCAATGAATGACTAGTCCCTTGACACCACTAACTGGTTATGTAGAAAAGCTAATTTCACTTCTGCCAATAAAGTTCTCTTGCCAGTCTGAGTTTCTCATTAAAATTAATATTCTCATTGTATGTCCCTGTCTTTTCCCTTGCTGAGAGAGAAGCTAATAATCTTTCATTCAGGGCCAAATTCCCACCTCTTCCCTGTCCCAGAGCAGAGAAGCTGGAGGGAAGGTAATTGCAGATGGAAAGGCACGTTGGCAGGAACACAGTCCTTTGGAGATGTGCTTCATTTCATGGGAAGGAGAAGTATTGCAGTGGCTTTGTCTTTCAGGCTGGCTGCAGGAGACCTGAGTTCACTTCTCCACTGGAAAAACCTCAAGCTCACATCTCATGGGGGAACACCAGAACTAACAGACCAGGGACTGGGTGGGAGGGATTGTTCCCAGTTTCTCTCCAGTGAAGCAGCTCTGTTTTGTGAGAGAGAATAAAGTAGGCAGGGAGAGGAAGTCTGGAGGCATGGTGGGGGGATTAGGGCACTCAGCTGGGATGGAAGTCTGGAGGCATGGTGGGGGGATTAGGGCACTCAGCTGGGACGTTTCAGTTCCTGCTCTACTTGATATGAAAACTTCATGGAGCTGTGAGATGAGAGGAGGCTTTATTTCCCCTGCTCACTCTGCCTGCTGTGACTCTGCAGCTGTTAAGGGAGTACCTCCTGGAGCATTCATGGAAGTGGGGAGGATAAGAGGCTTTGAGGAGCCTCCCAGCACTTGTAAAAGCAGTGGGACTGCTCCCATGGCCCAGCTGTGGGATGCTCACCCCTGCAGGGGGACACATTTTGCAGAGAGGGGAAAGCTGGAACCAGAGAGCTTTGGGCTTCTGAAGAAGACATTAGGTGGGAAACCCTCTGTGGTTGGAGCCTAGGAGGACAGTGTGGCCAAGCAGCCATTCATACCTGAGGCTTAAGCAAGTGTGAAGGTAGTGCTGAACTCCTCCTCCAGCCACCGTGGGAGAGTGTTCAGGGACAACAGGAGGGACAGACACGCAGCTAGAACAAATCATCCTGTTAGGTGGGACTAAATGAACAGGAGCTTCAGCCTCCTTCCTTCTTTTACATCTTCCAGCTGCTTTTTGGGCTTGGTATTTGAGAAGGAGGGGAATGAAAAGGGTGGCTTAGTGAGTTTAGTGTCTTGGAACTCTGCTTGGAACTAAGACCCAGCCTTTCAGAAGATGTCTAGGAAAGCAATTCCTGACAAGACTGAGAATATCTCTAATGCTACATGTCCCTTCAATTCTGATATTGAGGCAGCTGCCAATCTTGCAAATTAAAGATTTACTGCCTGAGATGACTCAGACCACAACCTAACACAGGTTTAGCTGCTTTGTTCCATCCTGTTTGGAGTCATTGCAGAAGCTCAGCGCCTGTACTGGAAACAGCATCCATGCCAAGACTGAATGACCAACCAGAGCAGTGCATCAGATTATGAATCACAGAATCATAGAATCAGTCAGGGATGGAAGGGACCACAAGGATCAGCCAGTTCCAACCCCCCTGCCATGGGCAGGGACACCTCACACTACAGCAGGCTGGCCACAGCCTCATCCAGCCTGGCCTTAAACACCTCCAGGGATGGGACCTCAACCACCTCCCTGGACAACCCATTCCAGGCTCTCACCACTCTCATGGGGAAGAACTTCTTCCTCATGTCCAGCCTGAATCTCCCCACTTCCAGCTTGGATCCATTCCCCCCAGTCCTGTCACTCCCTGATAGCCTAAAAAGTCCCTCCCCAGCTTTCTTGTAGCCCCCTTCAGATACTGGAAGGCCACAAGAAGGTCACCTCAGAGCCTTCTCTTCTCCAGACTGCACAACCCCAACTCTCTCAGTCTGTCCTCACAGCAGAGCAGTTCCAGCCCTCTGCTCATCCTCATGGCCCTTCTCTGGACACCTTCCAGCATGTCCATATCCCTCTTGGAACAGAGGCTCCAGAACTGGATGCAGTACTCCAGGTGTGGTCTCAGCAGAGTGGAGCAGAGGGGGAGAATCCCCTCCCTTGACCTGCTGGCCACACTTCTCTTGCTGCAGCCCAGGGTCTGCTTGGCTCTCTGGGCTGCAAGTGCTCACTGCTGGCTCCTGCTGAGCTTCTCCTCCCCCAGCACCCCCAAGTCCCTCTCCTCAGGGCTGCTCTCCAGCCAGTCCCTGCCCAGCCTGGATTTGTGCTTGGGATTGCCTCAACGCAGCTGCAGGACCTTGCCCTTGGTCTTGTTGAACCTCCTGAGGCTGGCTTGTGCCCACTTCTCCAGCCTATCTGGAGAACCAACCCTGTGGTTTCTGTTCTGTTTTGTTTTTGGCAGCAGTCTCTATGCCCAAGAATCCCTGAGACTGCTTTTGTAGCAACCTGTGTCCTTCCTTTCGAGGGGGCAAAGTTTGCCAGACTAAATATTTTCCGAGTGAAGGAGGAAATTACATAAGTGAGAGGAGAGGCAGAAGCGAAAGGCCCTGCACAATTCATCAGGACAGATCAAAGGCAGCAAAGGGAAAAGGTATTTCTGACTTCAGAAACTCCAGAATAAATAGCCTGTTACTGATGCACACTCCCTCAAGAAAACAAATAGGATGCACTTTTGCTCTGTTTCGAAATTAATTCTAGGTCCAAGGAAGGGAATGCTTAATGTGTGTGATAATTTCAGTGTGAATCCCAGGGATATTCCACAGGAAACCTGGGCTGAGAGCTCACATTATAAAAATTATGGAGAGCATGTCATTAACATACATCACTCAGCTCCTTACTGTATTTGAAGAGGCTAGGCTTAGACAAATACATCAGAGCCATGCTTGGCATTCCAGGGCGTGATCAAATAAGCAAATTACAAAGAATGAAGTGGTTAGGACTTGAGAGAGCAGGGTAAACACTACAACTCAAAGGATCCTCTGCTGTGGAGCAGATCTTGCTCTCTGTAGACTGCCTGCAAAATAAAGGAATAAATAGGTGTGACATCAGGGATGGCTTTGCTTTTTTGTTGTTGTTGTTGTTTTTCTCCCCTCCCAGACTATTTAGATATCATCCAAATCTTGAACACAAAGAGCAAAGGCAGCAGGAAAGAAAACAAATCACATCAGGTGCTGCTCCACTTCTTCAATTTGCCTGGCAGCCACTCAGTTTGAAGTGTGCCTGATTATTGATCAGAATGTTTTCCTCTCTCTCCTTATCAGCCAAAGAATATTTACCCTCTTGTCCCAGTTCAATTTGTATGTTTCTGGGAGTATCTCCCACTGTAATGTATGTTGTACTCCAGATACTGCAACCAGGAAATAATAAAAAAGAGAAGAAAAGAAAAAAATAAATAAAAAGTGTGTTTAAAATCTACTGAGAACCAAACTTTTAATTAACTCCTGGAAGAAACTTGCAGGAAACGTGGCAGAAGATCCTCCTGAGCCTGGATCTTTGTGGTTTAGTTCTCTGCCAGCAGACACAACCCCTTGCCACTGAGCCTTTTGCGCCTGGTCCTGAAGGTGGGCAGAGCTGTGGCTCCTTCTGGTAGTCAGAACTCTAGATTATTCCAGCAAGGAGGGGTGATGGAGATGGTGCATTTGATAAACTTCTTTTTATTGACAAAAACATACCAAATCCTGCTTTCCTGAGGTGAGAAGGATCCAGAGACAGGCAGTTTCCTTGCTTCAAGCTCCTTTGCAACCTCCTGGAAAAGCCCTTTAGGCTCATCCAGTCCAACTCTGCCAAGGCTGGTGCTTGTGCCCTCAGCACCACATCTCTGTCTCTTTGAAACACCTCCAGGGATGGGGATTCAGCCACCTCCCTGGGCAGCCTGTGCCAGGCTTTGAGAAACCTTTTAGGGACGAAATTTCTTCTGGTGTCCAACCTAAACCTCCCCTGGTGCAGCTCGAGGCCATTTCCTCTCATCCTATCATTTGCTACCTAGTAGAACAAACTTCCACCTCACTGCAACCTCCTTGCAGGGAGCTGTAGGGAGCAATGAGGTCTCCCCTCAGCCTCCTCTTCTCCAGGCTGAACACCCCCAGCTCCCTCAGCTGCTCCTCCCCAGCTCTGTTCTCCAGACCCTTCCCCAGCTTTGTTGCCCTTCCCTGGACCTGCTCCACCACCTCCATGTCCTTGCAGTGAGTGCCACAAAACTGAACCCAGTACTTGAGGTGTGGCCTCACCTGTGCTGAGTACCAGGGGACAGCCACTGCCCAGGTCCTGCTGGTCACACTGTGCCTGACCCAGGCCAGGCTCCTCTTCATCTGTTACCTAATTACTGATATTTCTTCCTCAAATTAGAGAGGTCCTGGTGTCAAAATCTATTTTCCCAGGGTTTGGATGTGTTCACGTTCCCCAGATGATTTGGAATCAGTGAAGTTGGGCTGATTTAGATCTCCCAAATCCCTAGCCTTCATGGCTTGTCTGGTCTCATCAGTGGAAGGTTTGAGGCAAAGTCTACCATTCCTTCACATTCCACTGATTCTGTTACACATTCAGCCACCAGAATTCCCATGATTGCTGAGAGCTGTCCAACTTGAAATCAAAATTGTGTGCTGGTCCTTTCACACAGCCCTGAGTTTTGCTTCCTCAGTTTGATATCCTGCCATTCCCTGAGCTGAAAGGGAAGTTCTCTAGGCAGTAACTATGGTCTGTCCAAGGTAACCTTATAATAACCACATTATTCTCAATTTCATTTGACTGGGCCAAATATTTCACTTTTATTTATTTAGTTAGTTATTTTGGTTCAATAAGATCCTGAGGCAAGTTTGGATCCTCTTTCCCTGACACAGCCTCTTTTATCCCTGCCACCAGAAACCACCTCCTCCCTTGGTCCACAGCTGCAAGAGGAGAAGCACAATTTCCAGTGGTAAACTCCAGAGACCTCTTGGAGTGCCTTTGGCTGCCATTCACTGACCTTAGTCTGAAAGCCTAAATCCAGCTGAGCACCTCTGAATTGATCCCTTGCCAGTTTATGCTGAAAGCCCTGACTGAGATCTGCACATGCCAGACACACAAGCTCTTGCAGCTTCCCTTGCAGTTCAGCCAGGATTTCCTCTTTCCTTTATCTTCTGGCCTTTAGTTGTACCTGGATTGACTCAGATCTGTGGATGGTTCTAGTCAGGAGGCAAAGGTTTAAATGGGAAAGCAGAGCCATGGCACTCTCTGAGCACAGTTATTCGGCCTTGCAGCTGGAACTCCTTCCTCCTCACCGGAAGACAGACTGAGAGAGTTGGGGTTGTGCAGTCTGGAGAAGAGAAGACCTCCTTGTGGCCTTCCAGTATCTGAAGGGGGCTACAAGAAAGCTGGGGAGGGACTTTTGAGGGTGTCAGGGAGTGATAGGACTGGGGGGAATGGAACAAAACTAGAAATGGGTAGATTCAGACTGGATGTTAGGAAGAAATTCTTCCCCATGAGGCTGGTGAGAGACTGGCACAGGTTGCCCAGGGCCTCATCCCTGGAGGATTTTGCAGCCAGGCTGGATGTGGCTGTGAGCAACCTGCTGTAGTGTGAGGTGTCCCTGCCCATGGCAGGGGGGTTGGAACTGGCTGAGCCTTGAGGTCCCTTCCAACCCTGACAATTCTATGATTCACCAGCTTTCATTCAGCTCATGATGTTGTATTTAGCAAAGCAAACCTCATATGGAGTTTTCCCTGGAAAATATCAGCTATTTCCATGACCTGACCTACCAAAGTCCAGCCTCTCCCATGGGAACCTGTGGCTTTGCCAACCAAGCAGATGAACTGCAGGAAATGCTCTTTCCTGAGCTGAAGGTCCAGATGGCTACCATGATGGGTTTCTTCCTGGAGCTGACTTGTAGCCAGTGGGTCCTTACTCCTCTTAATCTCTGATAGTGGGGTCCCAGCTGGCATCTCCCCTGCCTTGAAGCACCTACAGCAGTATCATTGCCATTTACCTTTTGGGGCTCACCAGTTGAGGCTGGAAGCCTTGCAGCTGGCCTTCTGGGAGGACATGACACCAACAGAGAGCTCACCTCCTGCAAATCACTGCAGCCACTTCTGGGAAACCTCCTGCTGCAATTCCTTTTGTAAAGTTTCCAGCTCTTGTTTTAGTATCTTCTGGTCTTGCTTTAATTCCTTTTGGCTACATTTTTTATATCTATATATATGTTTTTTTTTTTTCTCTGTCTGAGAGCAGATTTGTTAGTGGTTGAAGAAGAAAACCAGCTCACAATTTCTCTCTTTGAATGGGGCCCTGGTGTGGACAGCAGACTTCTATCTTGTGGTCCTTATTCCAATTAGATTCACAGAATGCATTGAGTTGGAAGGGACTCTCAAAGGTCATCTTGTCCAAACTCTCCCACAGTGAGAAGGGACTTCTCCAACTAGATCAGGTTGCTCAGGACCCCGTTGAGTCTGACCTTGTATGTCTCCAGGGATGGGGCCTCAACTGCATCTCTGAGCAACCTGTTCTAGTATTTCACCACCCTCACAGTAAAAACCTCCCTCCTACTGTCCAGCCTAAATCTCTCCTGCTTTTGTTTAAAACCATTGCCCCTGCAGAAGGAGAAGTTGATGGGGCAGGTTCCTCTAAAGCAATTCTGTTAATGTATAACCATGTTCTGCTTCCTTAAGGGAAGCGTTAATCACACACAGATTTCTTGCCCACAGCTTTCTCAGTTAGAAACCTGTCCCAGACTCCTCCTCTTATCCTTCCCTTGGGGCATGTGGGAAGTTTGCAGATCCTCACACTGAAGGCAGAAACACCTTGAGGAGACATTTGCTGCAGTCACAGCTGGAGGTAGGTAAGCCAAGCCAAAGAGCTGCAGGCAGGACAGAAGTATAATGCTCCAGAGGAAGGTCTAAATAAGGTAGGGAAGGCAACTGTGTGACAGGGGTAGAGGTGGAGCAGGCTCTGCTTTTCATGACTCCAAGTCTGAGCCAGTTTTGGGCCCTCACAGGATCACAGGCTCACAGGATCAGAGGATGTTAGGGGTTGGAAGGGACCTCCAAAGATCGAGTCCAATCCCCCTGCCAGAGCAGGACCATAGAATCCAGCAGAGGTCACACAGGAACACATCCAGACAGGGATGGTAAGTCTCCAGAGAAGGAGACTCCACAACCTCTCTGGGCAGCCTGTTCCAGTGCTCTGGGACCCTCCCAGTGAAGAAGTTCCTCCTCATGGTGAGGTGGAACCTCCTGTGCTGGAGTGTCCATCCATTGCCCCTTGTCCTATCCCAGGGCACAAGTGAGCAGAGCCTGTCCTCTCCCTCCTGACCCCCAGCACTCAGATATTGATAAACATTTATTAAATCCCCTCTCAGTCTTCTCTTCTCCAGAAGAAGCAACCCCAGGGCTCTCAGCCTCTCCTCACAGGCAGTGCTCCAGTCCCTGAATCATCCTTGTAGCCCTCCCTTGGACTCTCTCCAGCAGATCCCTGTCCCTCTTGAACTGGAGAGCCCAGAACTGTGAGGTCTCACCAGGGCAGAGCAGAGGGGGAGGAGAACCTCCCTGGATCTGCTGGACACTCTTAATGCACCCCAGGATCCCATTGGCCTTCTTGGCCACATACCACAGCAGCCAGAGGAGAGGCTTTCTTCCCCAAGGCAGAGCCCCAGCAGTGCTGAGAAGACTGGATCTGTCCAGACTGCATCATCTTTCCTCTGCTTGTGCTCTGACTCTTCTGCATAGCTCTACCTCAACAAATCCTCTCTATGGAGTCATAGAATCATAGAATTGTCAGGGTTGGAAGGGACCTCAAGGCTCAGCCAGTTCCAACCCCCCTGCCATGGGCAGGGACACCTCACACTACAGCAGGTTGCTCACAGCCACATCCAGTCTGGCTGCAAAAACCTCCAGGGATGAGGCTTCCACCACCTCCCTGGGCAACCTGTGCCAGTCTCTCACCACCCTCATGGGGAAGAATTTCTTCCTAAACATCCAGTCTGAATCTCCCCATTTCTAGTTTTGTTCCATTAGTGGAGGAATCAACCCCCCTAAGCCTATATATGTGTTTAGATGGAGACATGCACTACCCTTCTCTTAAAGAATCTGAAGTGAAGGGTAACATGTAAACTAAAGCTTAATACACATCACCACATATCTGACAGCTGGTGGAAGTCAAGGAGTCAAGACTGTTGGCCAAAAGAGCTTAGGAGTTAACAGATCAAAACAAATTGCAATCAATGGTGAGAAGAAAGAGGACTTGGGAAAACAAGTGGTGAGAAGATCAGGATAGCATTCCCATGGGTTTTAAGGCAAGGCATGGAAGAAGGAGATGGGAAATCTAAATCAAATGGCATGAAAGAAGACAGAGAGCTGTGGAAGAAGAGGTCAGAGAGAGCACCGTGAGTAGCAGAGCTGGAGAAATATGGGATCAATGAAAGACATAGGATGAAAGGAGTGCAAAGATGAGATTGTGCATGCTCCCCTCAGGAACAGTGAAGGCAACTGAAGTTGATACAACACTTTCCTCTGGTTCCTAAATACAGTGAAGTTGACACAACACTTTCCTCTGGTTCCTAAATACAGTGAAGTTGATACAACACTTTCCTCTGATTTCTGAATACAGCTGAAGTTGATACAACACTTTGCTCTGGTTCCTAAATGAAGTTAAGGATTGGTGCCTGTCCTATGGCACAGTTGCAGATGAAGAACACTGCTAGTTTTAAGAGCTTTGGAGAGGAAAACCAAAAGGACAGTACATGAAGGGCATGCAGAGGACTTCAGACTGTGGTGAGAAGTGAATTCTTAGAGTACAGGTCCCCCACAGGAGGTGATCACTTGCTCAGCCACTGACATATTCCAGTTTGAATGCATCTGCTGGGCTCAGCTATAAGAGGTCATTACAAGGAGAGACAAGATCTTAATTCAGTGGATCCTCAGTAGTGTAGAGAAGTTTTTTTGTTCTGGTCCATCTTGAGTTCCAGTTAAGAAAACAGATCAAGAGACTGTGAAATGGTCTAGGGTGGAGATCAGGTGGTTTCTGTGAAAGAAAAAGGAACATCTGGAGCACTGTTTGGGCTGACTGCAAGAAAGAAGGAAAGAGGAAGAAAACAGGAGAGGTCACTGGGGTTAGCAAAATCCAAGACCAGAAGAAACAGCCATAGTCCTGTCTGGTGGGCTCCCTCTTGAGCAAAGCCTTTTCACACAGTGATGCCTGAGCCTGGGAAGATAACTTTCCCTCTTACTCTCCTGATGTCCAGCCTCAGATATTCATAGCACCACCAGAGACATCTGCAGCCCTGACAGTCCCATCAGGCAGGCATCCCCTGCACCCAATCTGAGCTTTCTCCTAGTGCTTCACTTCTTTTCCAGCCCCATGGGCTGCACTGTTCCCTCCACTTCCCTACAGCCTCCTTGCCCTCATCACACTGTGGCTCTTTCCAAGTGCCAACATTCCCTTGCAATCTCTCACAAATCCTTCTTGTCCTTGCCTGTCCTGATTTCTGAACCTCCCCACCAAGGGCAGGGTTTGTAGCACATGCACTGGGGCTCAGCCAGCAGTCCCAGTGCCTGTCTTGTGTCTCTTCCAGGTGGAGCTGCTTTGTTGTGAGCAGACCATTTCCAGGGTTTGTTCTGATTCACCAAGCTCAGCCCCCAGCCTGGCACCTGGATACAACTCTGACCATGTCCTGGTGGAGTTCCTCATGTCACTATGAGATCAGGAGAGGCTTTTAGTTTTCTTTTGTCTGCTACAATTTTAGTTTCAAGTGAGGCTGAATTGCTGTTCAAGAGGCTGTGAAAACCATTTTCCTTTCCTCTTGCAGGGGTCAGATCACTTCCCACTGGGAATTACTTCACTAGCTTTCTGTCATCTTCCATAACCAGCAGAAAGGAAGGCACTGTCCATGCCTGAGAACCTTGCAGCTTTGATCAGACACAAATACTGGCTGAAGCTTGATGCAGATAGATCTTAGGGAAGCACCAGTAAAAGGTGCTGGGAGAGGAGTATAAGAAAGGATATAAATAAGGAGCAGGATGTAAAGCAATTTATTTATATATTTATTTATTTATTTTGGTAATAGAAGTTGATGGGGCAGAAATGGTGCATGTATGTCCAAAAATAAAGAGATATGTGATAGGGAAGAGAAGGATGAGAAATGTGATCTTTGTACAGGATGAGGAAAGGAAGTAGATAAATGGGCTGAAAGGTTTAGTGATGTGGGCAGCAAAGTGGTGGCAGGATTGGCTCTCTGATGGAAATGAGGCAGCAGTAAGAAAGAAAAGAGAGCTATGTCCCATAATAGAATCACAGAATGGTTTGGGTTGAAAGGGACTTTAAAGGTCATCTACTTCCAACCCCCCTGCCATGGCCAGGGACACCTCCTACTAGCCCAGGCTACTCAAGGTCCCACCCAATCTGGGCTTGAACACTTCCAGCCTTGGAGCCTCCACAGCTTCTCTGGGCAACCTGTTCCAGTCTCTCACCAGCCTCAGGGGAAGAATTGCTTCCTAATGGCTCATCTCAGTCCAGCTCCTTTCAGACTGAAGCCATCACCCCTTGTCCTGTCACTCCATGCCTTTGTCAAGAGTCCCTGCCCAGATCTCCCGTAGCTGCCTTCAAACACTGGAAAGCTGCTCTAAGGTCTGCTTGCAGCCTTCTCTTTTCCAGGCTGAACAACTCCAACTCTCTCAGCCTTTCTTCGTGGGAGAAGTGTTCCAGCCCTCCTGTGGAGCCAGCTCTCCTGACAGTGCATAAAATCCTGGAAAGGGAAAAAGGGAGAAAAGGAAAAGAAGGAAGAGAAGAAAAAAAGAGCAACACGTGTATGCAGAGGGGATTTGGCAAACTTCTGTTGTCAGAAAGCTTATTATCAGGGGTACCAGAAAATTTTACAGACATAAAGTTACTTACAGAAGAACATTTCCAGTATAAATGCACTTTTCAGCCATGGGTTTCATTATCTAGCAGGTAATAGCTTGAGGAATGTGAGCTGGAGATGAGGACTGTAAACTGGATGTGAGGAATGTAAGCTGGATTTTAATTGTGTCTAGCCTGCAAGAGTACCTCAGAATTTGCAGTGCAGTGGGAAGGAAGCTGTTCAGATGCCTCCAGAAATGTAACTTTTATCAGCAGCCACAGCATAAACAAGGTGCCCCAACCTGTTATCTCTTCATAGAGGATTCCTGTTTTCAGCCTGAGTGCTGCAAAAAAAACCCAAACCCAACAACAAACAAACCAAAAAAACCCCCAAACCCATAAAGTCATTGCAGCTTCTGGATATTTTTTCTCTGCTTTGGGGTTTTCATCAAGATTCAGAACCATTTTCAGAGAGTGCATGCCCTAAGACCCTCTCTGTCACTTACAGAATGCTGCAAATTGACTCTATCACTTTCCCTGCTGCTGCAAATTGGCTCTGAGCACACATAATGTGTCAGGTTTGCCTACTCACTTTCGGTTTTCACCCACCTCTGCTGGGCATATCTGGGAGTAATGGGATGAAATTGAGCAAAGGAAAATGTAGACTGAGTATCAGGAAAATTTTCCTAGCAGTGAGATCTATTAGAATGTGGAATAGTCCCTCAGGAAAAATGATAGAAACCCTGTTGCTAGAATCATTAAAAATAGACTGGGAAAAAAAATAAAACACACACACACAACCCCAAACCACCACACCAGTAAAAACATAGCAGAAAACAATCTGCATTGTCAGGGGATGGGCAAGATGATTCCCTAGGTTCTCTCAGGCTCTAATTTCTAGGATTTTAGGAGCTGGGCTCCATCAGCATTAAATTCCCTGAATGCCCAAGACCATCTAATTGAAACAATAGAAAGTTTGCTCATAGGCATGCCAGGGAGAGCACTTGGGAATGATCAGCCTGCCACTCTATCACTTGATCTGCACTGTATACAGAAAGGAGGAAGGAGACAATTGTTGTCACCATTTCCCCTTTGCTGAAGCTGATCTTGTAAGTCAAACACTCTGGCTCGATGCAGCAGCACTGAGGTTATAAGAAAGAGATCTTTAAAGCAGGTAATAACAGAGTCTGGATCACAGTTTGGAGCAGTGCAGTTTTGTGTCAAAAGCTGCCTGCAACGTGTCCAGAATCAAAATTTCCTCCTGCAGCACATGGACTTCCCACCAGAACTCTCTGCTCCTTCCAGAGCAGGAGCTGGACACTGCCATGTCATTTGTCTTGCTTCTCTGAGGAGAGCCTGAGGGAGCTGAGGGCTCTTTGGCTTGGAGAGGAGACTGAGAGGTGACCTCATTGATGTTTATAAAGGTGTAAAGGGTGAATGCCAAGAGGACAGAGCCAGGCTCTGCTGGGTGATGCCCAATGACAGCACAAGGGGCAATGGTGCAAGTTGAGGCATAGGAAGTTCCATGGAAACAGGAGGAAGAATGTTTTCACCATTTTCCCCACTATTTTTTCACCATGAGGCTGCCCAGGGAGGTTGTGAAGTCTCCCTCTCTGGAGATATTCAAGACCTGCTTGGATGTGTTCCTGTGTGATGTGCTCTAGGTGATCCTGCTCTGGCAGGGGGGTTGGACTGGATGATCTTTCAAGGTCCCTTCCAGCCCCTGGCATTCTGTGATTCTCTATGTTGAGGGATTACAGATTTCCTCCCAAGGGCAAAGGCACCAACTCCAAATTCTTCCCCTCTGCATGGAGCTTGTCGTTAAGATTTTCCCATTCTCAATGGTATTTCACAATCAATGTGGAAATCTCAACAAATGGAAAAATGGAAAGCAGATTGCCAAGTAATTCCAAGTCCTGCAGCCATGCCAGAAGTCAGAGCCACTTTCTTACCTTCAGCAGTACTAGTCACTTCCCTGCTTGCTGTGAGTAGGGCACCAAAGAAGGAGGAGGGAGAAATGAGATAGCAGACTAAGCATACAGAAGAAGAGGCTATGCTACAGCTGGCTGAGGGAGCCACAAACCCAAAAAGTCCTTTTATTTTTTCCTGGTAGGTTGCTAGGATGATTTATAGAATCATAGAACTGTCAGGGTTGGAAGGGACCTCAAGGATCATCCAGTTCCAACCCCCCTGCCATGGGCAGGGACACCTCACACCACAGCAGGTTGCTCACAGCCACATCCAGCCTGGTCTTAAAAACCTCCAGGGCTGAGGCTTCCACCACCTCCCTGGGCAACCTGTGCCAGTGTCTCCCCACCCTCACTCTAAAGAATTTTTTCCTCATCTCCAGTCTAAACCTCCTCTCTTCCAGCTCAATCCACTCATCCTATCACTACAAGTTCCTTCCCATCTCTCCTGTAGCCCCTTCAAGTGCTGGAAGGCTGCTCTAAGGTCTCCCTGGAGCCTTCTCCAAGTTGAACAGCCCCAGCTCTCTCAATCTGCTTCTGCAGGGGAGGTTCTCCAGCCCTCTGATCATCTTCATGACCTCCTCTGGACTTTCTCCAACAGTTCCATGTCCTTCTTGTGCTGGGGGCAGACTGCCTTCTAATTTCTGTCCATCCATCCCTAGGTGATTCAGGTCATTAGAGTTATTATGCAGCCTTCTCTCAATAACCTGCAGACACTCTCCTCCAGCCCTGAAATCATACACAAAAGGCCAAGGTTTAGGGAGCTGAAGAAAACCCTGATAATGAGTCCCTGATTGATTAAAAGTAAAGACATTTTTATTCAGAGAAAAGGGCATTTGTTACCACAAACATTTCACCTCCAGCACAAATAGGAGCTGTGCTTACATTTACTAAGGGATTATAGCAGCACTATAACTAATTACTTCCCAGCAGCTGTTGGCCTCAGGTTAGATGTAAGCTACTTCTGGCAAGATGTGATGTGGGTTCATGGAAAAGGAAGCCCATGTTTTCATTGTCTTGGTGCAAAACAGGGCAATGGTGAGACCTGAGTGAAGGTACTATGCATAATGCAACACAAAGTAAGAGCTTATTACAAGGAGAGGAGTCCAGGAGATCAAACAGCATTAGTCCATCCCCCTGTTTGCTGGTGCAAGGGAAATATTCATTATTCTGTTTGTATTTCATAGATGGCCTCAAGTTGTGCAACTATCACATAGGAAGGGGCACATTACTTGCTGGAGACAGACTGCAGGTTCAGACTCCTTGATGACCTTCAGATAATGGAATCAGTTGGCTGGTCCTGATGTGACCCACATGCATTCCACTATGCTTTGGATCAGTTTGTCCCTGATTCTACAAGGCTGAGTGCTGTGTGCTGCACTTGGGTCACAACAACCCCATGAATGATTCAGGTTTGGGGCAGAGTGGTTGGAAAGTTGCCCATCAGAAAAGGAGCTGGGGGTGCTGGTCAACAGCCAGCTGAAGATGAGCCAGGATGTCACCCAGGTGGCCAAGAAGGCCACCAGCAGCCTGGCCTGGATCAGCAGTGGTAGGACCACCAGGACCAGATTGTCTCCCGTGTCCTCTGCACTGGTTAAGACACTGGGTTCAGTTTTGGACCCCTCACTCCAAGAAGGACATTGAGGAGCTGGAGCATGACCACAGAAGGACAATGAAGCTGTGGAAGGGTCTGGAGAACAGGGCTGGTGGGGAGCAGCTGAGGGAACTGGAGTTGGTTGGTGTGGGGAAGAGGAGGTTGAAGGGAGACCTTCTCATTCTCTACAGGTCCCTGGAAGGAGGCTGGAGTGAGGTGGAGGTTGGTCTCTTTTACTACCAACAAGTGACAGGACAAGAGGAAATGGCCTCAAGTTGCACCAGGGAAGGTTTAGGTTGGACATTAGAAGAAACTTCTTAACTGAAAGGGTTCCAAAGACTGGAAAAAGCTGTCCAGAGAGGTGGTTGAATCCCTGGAGGTGTTCCAGAGAGGCAGAGCTCTGGTGCTGAGGGCCAGGGGTTAGCCCCAGATGTAGTAGAGTTAGAGGATGGTTGGACTCGATGATCTTAAAGATCTTTTCCAACCAAAACCATTCTATGATTCTATTTACCACACCTTTCTGGAGTCCCAACACAGCTACATCTTTGCTATTCTCTGGTGAATCTCTAAACTCTCTACTCTTCCATCCTGTGATACATAATTTTTGCTAAGTCACTGGCAAGATTAAAATATCTATTAGGATTCAAAGGAGGAGACTGCTCCAGGTTCAGGCAATGTACTGCCCTGAAATTATTGAGTTATTCATAACTTTGAGCTGTTACAAATTACTACTATTAGCCAAATCCTGTAATTACAGCAAGGAGCTGGCTCTGGTAGCATAATTCCTGGTGCAGAGAGTTCTTAGTGCATGTCTTAGGGAATAAAACCTCAGAGCATGCAGAGAGATGGCTGTTGTGACTCTGCAGAAGTATGTGATGTTTCCTGAACTGGATCTGCTCTAGACTGGGGCAGGATGCAACATTCACCTAGGATGAGGGACAGGTCCTTACTCTGATTCAAATACTGAATGATTTGAATGCTTTACTGTTTTGGGTTTGGTTTTTTTTTTTGTTTTTTTTGTTTTTTTTTTTTTTTTCCCCCATGAGGAAGGTCCTCCTTGAAGGTTTCTCCCCAGAAGTGGCTTGGAACACCAAGAAATTCCTGGCTGGCTCTAGACAATCTCTTTGAGGCAAACCCTGGCTGGCCCCAGGGACTCTGTCACCTCAGAGCACCTCAGTGCAAGCACCCAGTAGCCTCACCAAGCAGAAATGCATCACCACACCATCACAGAATGAAAGAATGGTTTGAGTTGGTAAGGAACTCAAGGACCATCTAGTTCAAATCCCCTGCATGGACAGATACACCTCCCACCAGCCAAGCCTGCTCAAGGCCTCATCCAACCTGGCCTTGAACACCTCCAGGGAGGGAGCATCCACAGTCTCCCTGGGCAACCTGTTCCAGTGTCTCACCACCCTCACTGGAAAGAATTTTTTCCTAATCTCCAGTCTAAATCTCCCCTCTTCCACCTTCAGTCCATTATTCCTCATCCTGTCACTCCATGCCCTTGTCAAAAGACACTCCCAAAGCTCTCCTCTAGCCCCCTTCAGGTACTGGAAGGCTGCTTTAAGTTCTCCCTGGAGCCTTCTCTTCTCCAAGCTGATCAGCCCCAACTTTCTCAGACTGCCTTCACAGGGGAGGTGCTCCAGCCCTCTAATCATCTTTGTGGCCCTCTTCTGGACCTTCTCCAACAGTTCCAGGTCCTTCTTATGCTGAGGGCACCAGAACTGGATGCAGTGCCCCAGTCACACAAGAGCAGAGCAGAGGGGCAGAATCCCCTCCCTTCATCCTGTAGCTCTCATTGCTTTTGATGCAGCCTAGGATGTGGTTGGCTTCTGAGCTGCAAACACACTTCTCTCCCCTATGCAGCTACTGCTGGCACTGCTGGGTGTCCTTCCATACCACATGTTTTGATGTTCCTTGAGTATAGAAAGCACTGAAGAAAAATAAGTCCACTTTAGTTGCAAAACCAAACAGATGTTTGAGCTGTTTGGTTTATTACTCTGATTCCTGGAGGTCAGCACACAAACTATTGCAAAGTTTCTTCCAGGGCTAAGTGTAGTACCTGGGCATGAAATGAGTGTCTGGTTTTGTGCTTCCTAGATAAAGGAAAGATGACTCCAGCCCCTGTTTGCTATTAGCCATACCCCACTGTGCACCATACCTTGAGAAGGAGGCCTTCTGGAGCTGGAAGTGTCCAGAGAAGGGCCATGAGGATGAGCAGAGGGATGGAGGTCCTCTGCTGTGGAGACAGACTGAGAGAGTTGGGGTTGTGCAGTGTGGAGAAGAGAAGGCTCCAAGGAGACCTTCTTGTGGCCTTCCAGTATCGGAAGGGGGCTACAAGAAAGCTGGGGAGGGACTTTTTAGGGTCTCAGGAAGTGACAGGACTCGGGGGGAATGGAGCAGAACTAGAAATGGGTAGATTCAGATTGGATGTTAGGAAGAAATTCTTCCCCATGAGAGTGGTGAGACACTGGCAGAGGTTGCCCAGGGAGGTGGTGGAAGCCTCATCCCTGGAGGTTTTTGCAGCCAGGCTGGATGTGGCTGTGAGCAACCTGCTGTAGTGTGAGGTGTCCCTGCCCATGGCAGGGGGGTTGGGACTGGCTGAACCTTGAGGTCCCTTCCAACCCTGACAATTCTGTGATTCCAAGATGAAACTTGAGCTATTCCTCCACTTGTGTTATCTTCCATGCAGTCAGTGAAATGCAAGCAGTCCTACATGCAGTCCAAGCAGAATGAAAGTGGTTTAGATTTTGAAGCATGAATTCTTGACCTTCCTGTTGGAAAAATAACACTGAGCTTGTTTAGAAGATTGATGGATGCCTTGTTCTGAAAGCAATGGCATGAAAACAGCACCTTCTTACTCAGCAGATCTGCTCCTCTTCTGTATTGAGAATCATTGCTGCCTGCTTTCAGATCCAAAAGGTTTTATTGTTTCCATCCTTCTTCAGGAGCAAGGAGCTGCTTCCTCTTTATTGTATTCTTAATAAAACTCTGCACTCCTTATCAGTTCCCAGGCTGGGTAGTGCACACACTGATTGCTAGCAAGTGCTCCTGGATCTCTCCCTTTTCTACCTTTACTGTTGGCAGGAGTGGAATTTCTCCTGGCCAGTCATGTTTGCAAAGCAATAATTCTTGAATGTCTTCACTGGCAGAAGTTTCATGACCTGAGAGTGATGCATTGGAAGGAAAGAACCTTGCTTTGCCTTCAGAGTATGGGGGGAAAAAATGATGGGTAAATAGCAGAAATCCATGAAAAACAAACTTCAACTAATGCAAATGGGACTTTAAATGGAAAAGAAGCAAGCAAAGAGCTGATGATTTGACCCTGAGAAAGTCTATGCAGGTGAAGCATCTCTTACAGCCTTCCTGAGTGGACTATCAAATGCAGATTCCTCAGTGGGGGCTGTCTTTATGAGAGGGCAAACATGCAAGGCAGTCTCAGCACCCAGTGTGCTTTTGTTGTCAAAACAACTTGTTTGCTTAGCTATGGATTAGCTTTCCAAAGCAAGAAAAACAGCAAGGTGTTAAACCGTCATCCATTACTGCTGGAGCTAGCAGGCAGAGCTTCTGCCCTTCCTCCCTCACACGCAGTTCCCCACAAAGGAATGGATGCTTGTGAGCAAAGTCCTGCAGGACCAGGAGCTTCACCATACCAGCCACTGAAACTGAAAGCAGCAAATAATGTGCTGCTACAGCAGCTGCTTCTTGAGGTCTTCATGTACAAAGGATTTCATAGAATCAGAGAATTGTCAGGGTTGAAGGGACCTCAAGGATCATCCAGTTCCAACCCCCCAGCCATGGGCAGGGACACCTCACTACAGCAGGCTGACCAGAGCCTCATCCAACTTGGGCTTAAACCTCCAGGGATGGGGCCTCAACCACCTCCCTGGGCAACCTGTGCCAGTCTCTCACCACTCTCTTGGTGAAGAACTTCTTCCTCATATCCAGCCTGAATCTCCCCACTTCCAGCTTTATTCCATTCCCCCTAGTCCTGTCACTCCCTGATAGCCATAAAAAATCCCTCCCCAGCTTTCTTGTAGCCCCCTTCAGATCCTGGAAGGCCACAAGAAGGTCACCTCAGAGCCTTCTCTTCTCCAGACTGAACAGTCCCAACTCTCTCAGTCTCTCCTCATAGCAGAGCAGCTCCAGCCCTCTGCTCATCCTGGTGGCCCTTCTCTGGACACCTTCCAGCATGTCCATACCCCTCTTGGAACAGAGGCTCCAGAACTGGATGCAGTACTCCAGGTGGGGTCTCACCAGAGCTGAGTAGAGGAGGAGAATCACCTCCCTTGACCTGCTGGCCACACTTCTCTTGATGCAACCCATCTGGATGTGATCCCCACAGCTGCAAATCTATGATAGAGCAAGAGGGAATGGCCTCAAGCTATGACTGGGTAGGTTTAGAATGGACATGAGGAAAAAATTTTTCCCAGCAAGAGTGGTCAGAGATTGGAATGAGCTGCCCAGGGAGGTGGTAGAGTCACCAACCCTGGATGTGTTTAAGGGTGTTTTGGATGTGGTGCTTGGGGCTATTGGCTTAGAGGTGAATTCTGTAGAGTAGGGTAATTGGTGGGGCTTGGTGATCCTGAGGGTCTTTCCCAGCCTGCATGTGTCTGTGATTCTGTGCAATCCACCTTGCCTTCCCCATTACACATTCTGTCAGGCTGCCCTGCACCCCCTCTCGCATACATCATGAGGCTCCTTCCTGGGGCATTATTAATTTTTGACATGAAGTCACTCCAAACATGGTAAATACAGAAAGTAATTGGTATGTTAAACAGGGGGAGCATAATGAGGCTCATGTACAGCCACGACTGGCTCCTGCTGCAGAGCTGGACTGGAACAGAATACACAATTGTGCTGCCAACTGCAGCAGGAACTTCTTTCCCAAGTCCCTGTGGTTCACAGGCAGTGCCTTGCCCCCTCCTGTTCTACGATGCACCCAGCCACAGTTTAATGGCTGAAATGACTTTGAAGCTTTCCCAGTGGAGCCAATTTTCACCCTCTGTGAGTACAAGCTCCAGCCTTTTGGTAAAGAGTTTGGGTTGGTGATAAGTTGAGGCCAGGCTGAGAGCACATTTTGCCTGTTGCCCTGCTGGTAGGGCTGTCACTTGCAACTCATGGTGATGGAGTAGGGCTTTGGGGGAGAGATGTTCTCCAGACTAACACTTTGTGAAGGGATATTTTGTCAGTGAGGAGAGATGTTCTCCTTTCAGCTGGGGAGGCTGCTGCTGGCTTGTCTGTGCTGATGGTAAATCTTCTCTAGAAGCAGACAGCAAAGTCACAGCTCATCTCAGCCTCAGCTTGCAGTGATGATAAGTTGATTGTGAAACACAGGTCATGAGTTTTAAGTGTAGAGATGAGAAATTCTCCTCTAAATTTGGCTAGAAGGAAGTGGAAGTGGGAAATATATTAGAAAGGGTAAGAAGAAGTGGTAGAAAAAATATATTCTGACAACTTTGGATGTTAAGAACAGATTCTTTACCATGAGGGTAGTGGAACACTGGAAGGGGTTGCCCAGGGAGGTAGTTAAGGTCCCGGAAGATATTCAAGGTGAGGTTTGACAGGACTCTGGGCAACCTGATCTAGTTGATGATGCTCCTGCTTACTGCTGAGGGGGTTATAGAATCATAGAATTGTTAGGGTTGGAAGGGACCTCAAGGCTCATCCAGTTCCAAGCCCCCTGCCATGGGCAGGGACACCTCACACTACAGCAGGTTGCTGACAGCCACATCCAGCCTGGCTGCAAAAAACCTCCAGGGATGAGGCTTCCACCACCTCCCTGGGCAACCTGTGCCAGTGTCTCACCACCCTCCTGGGGAAGAATTTCTTCCTAATATCCAATCTGAATCTCCCCATTTCTATGCTTTCCATTCCCCCAAGTTCTATCACTCCCTGACACCCTAAAAAGTGCCTCATCAGCTTTGGATTGGCCTAGATGACCCTTGGAGGTCCCTTCCAACCCAGACCATTCTCTGATTCTATGATTCTATGAACTCATCATAGAATTGTTTTGGTTGGAAAAGACCTCTAAGATCATTGAGTCCAACCTTCAACCCAACACCACCATGGCCACTAAACCATGTCCCAAAGGGCCATGTCCACATTTTTCTTGAACACCTTCAAGGATGATGACTCCACCACCTCCCTGAGCAACCCATTCCAATTCCTTTTATCCAAGCTTCAACATGCTATCAGCCCTGCTTTGCCCCTTTCTCTTTATTCAAGGTGTTTAAAGTTTCTAGCTTTCTAGTTTTGCCTTGGGAACAACACACACTTAACACAGTACTCCCACCTCTTGAGTTACTATTTCAAATCCAATCAGTTATGTCCAAAATCAAGGCCAAAAGATCAGGTCAAAATTATTGCTCAATTCAGAATTAGCAAGACACATAAATGCTGCTTGAGATGCTCTTCCCCTGCCAGCTCCATGACTTTTCTTTTAGTGGTAACTCACAAATAAGAGCCAGACACACTTGGCAGCAGAATGGGACTGCAACATTTGACCAGGAACAGAGCTGACAGACATCAGCAAAATGCCCACAGACAGCATAATCAGGAACCTGACCTGTCTGCTGCTCTACCAATGGTACTGCATAAATAATTAATTGTATCTGCCAGTGGAGCACATAACTCAGGGTACTTCAGTGCTTTTTGTTTTCTACAACGAGCCTTGATCTTTTTCTGTGTTAGCTGTCACAGAGGAAGAAGCTGAAAGAAAGAGAGCAGACCCTTGTTACTTGCGTGATAGCCTACCTGCTTTCTCAGATTATTCCTGAAGAGGGGTTGCTGACAGGGTACAAAATACCTCAGCAGTGCCTGGTAGAAGAGAATCAGCAGTAAAAAATAGCCCCAGTATCTGGGTACCTTAAGCTGAGCTTGGTGCATGAACCAAAAGGACACACAGATACAAGTCAGGGGATTCTGCCCCTCTGCTCTCCTGAGACTCCACCTGCAGCACTGCATCCAGTCGTGGTGTCCCAAACACAAGAAGGACATGGAACTGTTGGAGAGGGTCCAGAGGAGGCCACAAAGATGAGCAGAGGTCTGAAGAACCTCCTCTATGGGGACAGGCTGAGAGAGCTGGGGTTGTTCAGCCGGGAGAAGGCTCTGGGGAGATCTTAGAGCAGCCTTCCAGTACCTGAAGGGGCTACAGGAGAGCTCAGGAGGGACTTTTGACAAGGGCTGGGAGTGACAGGATGAGAGGAATGGATTGAAGGTGGAAGAGGGGAGATATAGACTGGAGATTAGGAAGGAATTCTTTGCAGTGAGGGTGGGGAGACACTGGAATAGGCTGCCCAGGGAGGTTGTGGATGTCCCCTCCCTGGACTAGTGGAAGGTGTCCCTGCCCATGGCAGGGGGTTGGAACCAGATGGTCTTTAAGGTCCCTTCCATTTGATGTTGTGTAATTTGGCTTAAGAATGACATTTCTTTCTGGACATGAAGCTTGTGTGATAAGACTAACAGCTGAGAGTTGAAACACACACTCTGCAATTCAGCAAGTGCAAAATAAAAAGGACAAGTTAGCAATTGTACCTCCTCTGAGGAAATATCTGAGGTAAGTTTCAAATGCTGAGAGGGAATACTGCATACAACTGAGGTACCTTATCATAGAATCATAGAATCATAGAATCAGTCAGGGTTGGAAGGGACCACAAGGATCATCTAGTTCCAACCCCCACACACAGTTTCAGGCCAGCAGCCAGCACATGTGTGTCCCTTCATCTTTGTTTCCCCTTCTAGGGGTTATAATATTACTCCTATTTTAATTTACCATATGTTTTCTGAGGGTGGATGGAAGCCTTGCCCCATGCAACTCACACAGCTCTGTTAAGGAGACCATAAAGCTCACCAAAAAGTTAGAAAACCCAGCAGAGTGATTCCAAGAGTTACTCCCAGAGCCTAGAGGAATGGCATGCCTTAAGCATGCAGAAGCTGGACCATAGCATATGATCTCATAAGGGATACAGTTTCAGCCTGGGCCTGATAAACTCCAGTCCATAAATTTGCACCTGCACTTTCCAAGTGCAAACACCTGCCTTTGCCTCACAGAGCCTGCATGCTCTCTTTCAGAAGCCTTTTTTAAGTGTAAGGGTTGGAATCTCTACTTGCAAGTCACATTCCTGGACTACTCCTGTTGATATCCCAGTAACTCCAGTCCTGTCTTCAGTCCTTCACTAAATGTTGGATGCATTCACTTTAGAAAGATCAGACAGAAGCTGGCAAAAAAAATGAACAAATCTTGAGTCTGAAACCTTGCTCCTGGTAGATCTCTCATGGCTTCTCCTCCCATTGAATAAGGGTTCTATTTATATACCAGATTACTGAGCACTACCTAGCTGACACTGCAGAAGCTTTTTCCAACTCTTGCTCTCAAGCAGCAACCTTAATCTAGGATGTGATCTGGGCTCAGGCATCACTGTACCTTTTAGACCTGTCCCTGAGATTGTCTGAATGTTGATACCAGCCCAAAAGCCCAAAATCAAAGGAGAGAGTTCAAACCATTTCTGAATTCCACAGTTAAATGGAGAATCTTCAAACTGGGAATGTTGGTTCATGGGTTTAGGTAAAAAAAAAAAAAAATTTTGGAAAGAGAAAGAATCAAGACCTGAAGCTAAGGGTTTAGAAAGATAAAGAAGTTTGGAAAGATAAAAAAATCAAGGCCCGAAGCTAAGGGTTAGGGTTTGTGTTTAGACCCACCATGAGTTTGTAACACACAACCAAGATGAACAACGGTACCAGCACTGGTGGCTCCCCTCTGTCCCCTTCTTGGTCTGCAGGGCAATGGGCAAAAGTATCAGCAGAAAATAACCCATTGATAGAGGTGCACAAACACATCAGAATCAGAATCAACCAGGTTGGAAGAGACCTCCAAGATCACCAAGTCCAACTGATCACCCAACCCTATCTAATCAACCAGACCATGGCACTAAGTGCCTCATCCAGGCTCTTCTTTAACACCTCCAGGGATGTCAACCCTACTACCTCCCTGGACAGCACATCCCAATGGCCAATCTCTCTTTCTCTGAAGAACTTCTTTCTAAGCTCAAGCCTCAACTTCCCCCTGGCACAGCTTGAGACTGTGTCCTCTTGTTCAGTTCCTGCTTGCCTGGAAGAAGAGACCAACCCCCACCTGCCTACAACCTCTCTTCAGGTAGTGGTAGAGAGTAGTAAGGTCTCCCCTAAGCCTCCTCAGGCAGAACCTCTGGACTTTTCTGAATTGGCTTACCTCCTTTTTAGACACCATCAAAAGCAACTAAAACAAAGCTTTCAGAGCTGGCTCCACCGTACCCTCCATGAACAGCTTGAATCATCTGGCTGATGGTAATGGTCTGCCACAGAAGCTCTGATCAAGCCTGCATGTGTGTTTTCCTTTCAAGAGATGACAGTTCCCAAGTGAAAGGACACTTCAGCTGTGATAAAACTTTCCCTCTATTGTCTGAGTTTTGTTTGTTTTCTGGCAAAGCCCAGTGCTGCCTCTGCTTTCTGTGCAGCCACACATTTCCCCACGCTTGTGCAGGGAGGCCAACCAAAGTCTTTGGAGGCTTCTCAGTAGTGTTGCCTGAAGCAAACACCACAGCTCAATAGCAATTGAATATTGTAATCAGGGAGCAGACTGTGCAAAATTTTGGCACATTGTGATAATTATTAACTACATCTATTGCTGTTGTGATTCTGGTAACTAATATTTACAGAAGGCTCCCTGCGTGGGGAAGGACATGAGCAGTGGAGCTATTCCTGAGTGACTGTCAGTGGGCCTTTAAGCCTGGGCTCATGTTCACTGTTTAAAGATAAAACATCAATACTTGGAAATTGTACTTCAAAAGACCTGTTTCATGAATAATAAATTCTCAGGGTGTCAAACCATACCAAGCACCAGAACGTTTTGTGAATTTATGGGGAAGTTTTCCACTGGAAAGAAAAAAGAGAAAAATAAATAAATAAATAGATCCTGGAAGACAAGATTAAAAAAAAAAAAAAAAAAAAAGGCACATCTCAGGCTCCCTAACATAATAAAAAGGAGACTGGATTTAAACATTAAATCATTCTTGCTCTTAGGGAAGAGCCATGGTGTGGCTCTTCCTCCTGCTTTCCCACTGCTGTTAGAATTCACAGAATCACAGAGTGGAAGGGGTTGGAAGGGATCTCCAGAGATCATCCAGTCCAACCAACCTGCCAAAGAAGGATCACCTAGGGCAGGTTAATTTGATTGCCTATCTCACCACTTCACCTAACTCTTTAATGTCCTTGAAATGCAGAAACCAGCACGCACAAGATTCAAAGCATGGAAGCACCAAAAAAATGTAGCAGCAAAAGGACTCTTTGTCATGACTGCAATATCCTTCCTGATGAGCTCCACTATTTTACTGACTTTTTTCATTTCCACTTGACAGTAAGTCAACAATTTCAGAGAGCTGTCAGTGGTGGAAAACAAGTCTTACAAGGAACAGCTGAGGGAACTGAGAAGGATGAGGAAAGACCTCATTACTCTCTACAGTTCCCTGAAAGGACGTTGGAGTGAGGTGGAGGTTGGAGTGAGATGGAGGTTGGTCTCTTATACCTAATATCAGGTGATAGAATGAGAAGAAATGACCTGAAATTGCTCCATGGGAGGTTTAGGTTAGAGATGAGGAAAAAATATCTTTGCTGCAAGAGTGGTCAGGCATTGGAACAGGCTGCCCAGGGAGGTGGTGGAGTGACCATCCCTGAAGGTGTTCAAAAAATGTGTGGGCATGGCACTCTGGGACATGGATTAATGGCTGTGGTGGTGTCAAGTTGATGGCTGGACTTGATGATCTTAGAAATCTTTTCCAACCAAAACAATTCTATGATTCTATGGCTCCAAAGTCTCTTTCTGAGTTGTAACAGCATCTTTCATTTTCCTTACAGATATGTAGAGTGAGAAAGTTCTGTAAGTAGTGAACCCGAGTTCAGAACTCACATGCTAGGGAAGATATAAGTAATAGCAAAATGTTCTCTAAACTTCGGACTTGTAATTGTCAAATTAAATTTCTCCATCCAGTTATCATGCCTAGGCTGACTCAAGGTTGAAGCAAAGCTGCATTTGCCATTGTGTCTTCTGGGTGGTGAGGTGTTGGAGCAGGCTGCCCAGGTATGTGGTGAAGTCACCATCCCTGAGGTGTTGAAGAAGATGTGAATGTGGCACTTCAAGATATAGTTTAGTGGCCACGGGGGTTGGGTTATGGCTGGACTCAATGATCCTAAATGTCTTTTCCAACCTTAACTATTCTCTGATTCTTCCTGGTCTGTTGTATTTCTTCTCTGATTTGGGGGGCTGTTGGGTGACGAATGAAGGCAGGAACCTCGTTGCCATATAGCAACGAGATCCCAGAAATGCAGAGAGCAGAGAATCTCAGAAGTCCTCTCAGAACTCCTTTATTGCTGCATTGTAGAGTCCCCAGCATTACAGAGTCTGAGTCCCACTACCCTTGGAAGCTCTTAACAGACCAAGCAGCTAACAGAAGTCCTGAGCATATCCCTAGCAACATCCCTACACCAAAGGCCTAGCCAGAAGTAGATAACTAACAGAAGCAGAAGTCCCTAGCAGCCATAACTGCAGCCATTCCTACCTAAATCCCTAACCCAAGAGAGAGAGAGAAAGAAACTCCTGCTCAGAGTGGCTGTCTTTTATACTCTTTGTTATCAATCCCTCAACCTGCAAATTGCAAAAATCTTTTCCTAGTAAGAGGTGCCAGCATGCCAAGGAGGTGGCTTCTGCAGCATCTTCCAATCACAGGATGCCAACGTGAGGATGCTGTTCTTGGCATACATGGAATGTGGTTGTTTTGCTCTATGCAGCTGGAGAAGAGAAGGCTGAGAGGGGATCTGATCAATGTCTATCAATAGCTGAGGGATGGGGGTCAAGTGGAGGGGGCCAGGCTCTTTTCAGTGGTGCACAGCAATAAGCCAAGGAACAATGGATACAAGTGTGAACATAGAAGGTTCCACCTCAACATGAGGAGAAACTTCTTTTGTGTGAGGGTGACAGAGCACTGGAGCAGGCTGCCCAGAGTGGTGTTGTTGAGTCTTCTTCTCTGGAGAATTTCAGACACCACCTGTCTGTGTTCCTGTGCAGGCTACCCTAGGTGATCCTGCTCTGGCCTGGGGGTTAGACTGGATGATCTCTGGAGGTGCTTTCCAACCTCTAATGTACTGTGATCCTGTGATCCTAAGGTATTGGTCAGCTAAGGAATCCTTCACTCTGCATGAGCCCAGCAGCTGCCCTCTGAACAGTGGCTGCAACACTGTCTAAGTAGTTCTTCACCCTAACAGAGCATGGTGGTAAGGACTGAAGGTGTTTGGGTGACCACATTAGTATCAAACACAGAAGACCTCTACAGAAGGCTTGACTAACTTTGGACTCATTCCTAGTCAGAGTACACAACTGTATTTGTTTCAGTAATCAGCAGTGTGCTTCTCTGAACAGGGTTTTCAACCCAGGTGGTGGGTTGAAAATTCCCCCTAACATAAAATTGCCAGACCAGCTCAGGTGGAAGGAAATGAAGCTGTGTTGACAAGCAAAACTACAATCTACAGTGAAATGCCAGGAATATATACAACATATACAATGCTTACATATATACACAAGTATTTACAATTTATAAGCAGCACAAGAAGGCTCCTGGCCAGAACCAGGGGAGCTACTAATAGCTTCCCCACTCCCTGCCCCCTGTCCCCCTGCACATGATAGAAGAGGGAGAAGAGCAGAGAGATGTTAGTACTTAGCCACAACAAAACAATGCAGCCAAGGTCAGCAAAGTCAACAGGAGCCAGAGCTATTACCTGCTAGAGTAAAGGAAGAGAAAAGAGAGAAAGTTACTATGAACTAGTAGCTTATATTTGTTGTCTGTCCAATGGAATTATTTAGAACTTCTCATTATTTTCCTTTTCACATCCAGTGGTGACTTATTTACATTCTACCACTTTCTGTTCAAGATCTGTGGAAAATTTTCAAGGCACAGCCTAAAACTACCACAACAGGCATGGACACAGAACAGATACATTCCTGACATGGGTGCCCTGCTTGTCTGTGAGCTGTAGCACACCACTGCCATGCAAATATGCACAAGCTGGATTCTACATATGGGCCACAACAACCCCAGGCAGTGCTACAGGCTGGGGAGAGGGTGGCTGGAGAGCAGCCAGGCAGAAAGAGACCTGGGGGTGCTGATTGACAGTAGGCTGAACATGAGCCAGCAGTGTGCCCAGGTGGCCAGGAAGGCCAATGGCATCCTGGCCTGGATCAGGAATAGTGTGGCCAGCAGGACAAGGGAGGTTATTCTTCCCCTGTACTCAGCACTGGTCAGGCCACACCTTGAGTCCTGTGTCCAGTTCTAGGCTCCTCAGTTTAAGAAAGATGTTGAGATGCTGGAAGGTGTCCAGATAAAGGCAACAAGGCTGGGAAGGGGTCTGGAGCACAGCCCTGTGAGGAGAGGCTGAGGGAGCTGGGGGTGTTTAGCCTGGAGAAGAGGAGGCTCAGGGCAGACCTCATTGCTGTCTACAACTACCTGAAGGGAGGTTGTAGCCAGGAGGGGTTTGGTCTCTTCTCCCAGGCAAGCAGCACCAGAACAAGAGGATACAGTCTCAAGCTGCAGCAGGGGAAGTTTAGGTAGGATGTTAGGAAGAAATTCTTCACAGAAAGAGAGATTTGCCATTGGAATGTGCTGCCCAGGGAGGTGGTGGAGTCACTGTCCCCGGTAGTGTTTAAAATAAGCCTGGATGAGGCACTTAGTGCCATGGTTTGGTTGATTAGCTGGTGTTGAATGATAGGTTGGACTTGATGATCTCCAAGGTCTTTTCCAACTTGCTTAATTCTGTGATTCTGTGAAGACAAAAAAACAAAACAAAACAACCCCAAACCAAACACATTTATTTGCTAAAAGCATTGTAGTTGAGAGAAAGATTTTTCTCATACAACTTAACCTCTGTGTAGTTTTTCCCCTCCAAGCTCTCCCATATTTCACACAATTTTTTTTCTGGCAGCATTCGAAGTGCCTTTTAAATTATGTATGCTGTTGGCTAGCCGGCCAGACTTGCAGTCTAAAAGACTAGACTTCCCTACAAAGAAGTCATGATTTGACATTGTTTGTTTTGCTGTGTAATCACATTAGACAAGGGAATGCCATAAAGATGAGAGGGAGCAACTGTATGTAAACAATACATGGCCCTTCCTTTACTGATTGCTTAAACACATCAAGAAGGAAAATCATAGCATCACAAATACCAGCTTGGAAGGGTCACCTGGTCCACCCTTTCTTGGCAAAAGCACAGTCTAGACAAGGTGACCCATCACCCTGTCCAGCTGAATCTAGTGTCCAAAGCTGAGGGCTTCACCATGTCCCTGAAGAGATTGATCCAAAGGCTGGCTGTTCTCACTGTGAAAAATCTTCCTCTTTTGTGTCCAACGGGAATCTCCTCAGCAGTAACTTGTCCCCATTAGCACTCATCTTTTCCACAGGACTCCTTTTGAAAAGGGAGTCACATCTTCTCTGTAGCCACTCTTTAAACACTGGAACATGGTGATAAGGTGTCCCCTGAGCCTTTCTCAAGTCTAAACAAACTCAGTTCTCTCATCCTTTCCTCATATGGCAGATTCCCAGTCCTCCGATAATCATAGACTCATAGAATCATAAAATCATAGAATCATGGAATCATAAAATCATAGAATCATGAAATAATAGAACCATGGAATCATAGAATCATAAAATCATAGAATCACAGAATCATAAAACCATAGAATCATGGAATCATGGAATCATGAAATCATAGAATCAGAGAATCAGAGAATAGTCTGGGTTGGAAGGGACCTCTGAAGGTCATCCAGTCCAACCCCCTCTGCAGTCAGCAGGGACATCCTCAACTAGATCAGGCTGCCCAGAGCCCTGTCAAGCTCCACTTTGAATATCTCCAGCCTCAACCACCTCCCTGGGCAACCTGTTCCAGCATTCCACCACCCTCATGGTAAAGAACCTGTTCCTAACATCCAATCTAAATCTGCCCTTCTCTATCTTGAATCCAGCATGCCTCTTCCTGTCCCTGCAGGCCTTTGTAAACAGCTCCTCTCCATCCTTCTTGTAGGCTCCCTTGTGCCCTTCTCTGGACCCTCTCCAGATTTTTTTTGTATAGCAGGGACCAAAACTGAACACAGTATTGCAGGTGTGGCCTGAGTGGTGAGTGCTGAGTAGAATGGGGCAATGACTTTATCTCTGCTGGTGATGCCCTTGTTGATGCAACCCAGCACCCTGCTGACTTTCTGTGCCTCAGCAGCTCACTGTTCACTCATGCTGAGCTTGTTGTCCACCAGAACCTTCAGCTCCCTTTCCACAGGGGTGTTCTCCAGATAGCTACACATGTAGTTGCTGTGTCACAGCAGCCAGACACGCACATGCATTTCTTAGAATTCAGACCAGTACTCAGTGTTACACACATGTGGAAGACAAAGATGGTTCTTGCCATGTGTTTGAAATATATTTGCCAGCCAGGAGATGACTGACAGGTGCTGGCAGGGAGTAAAAGTAAGCAGTGAGTTGGTAACGTGGTCAGTAGTGGGTGTAAAGCACTACTACAAATCAAAAAAGGAATTACAGAAGCAGAAGGACAGTCAGCAAGAGGAAAATTAGCCACAGAAAAATAAAATTTCAAGACAAAGGCAGTAAGTAGAGCAATGTGTGAAGTTGTTCACAGGTTAAGGAGGGCAAGGCCAGCTACAAGGAGGTCAAAGAAGACTTCACCTGACTGCAAGGCACTGGAGGCAGGTTGAAGGAAGTTTTCTGGGGAGAGAAGGAAGGAAAACACCAGAGAATGATGCCTCCAATGTGTTTAGGGACATGGTAGTAGCTGTAGGACCAGCTGGGGTCAGGTATACAAATTTATGAAGTACACAACATTGATGTTAGTGTGCACAGAGTGTTAAAGAGCTTGGTAATGTTTGCTTTGGAAATTTTGTCTATATCAAAGGTCAATAAAAGATTCTATCAAGAGGCAGTAAAATGACATAATTTATATAGAATCATAGAATGGTCTGGGCTGGAAGGGACCTTCAAAGGTCATCCAGTCTGACATCCCTGCAGTCAGCAGGGACATCCCCAGCTAGATCAGGTTGCCCAGAGCCCTCTTGAGCCTCACCTTGAGTATCTCCAGGGAAGGAGCCTCAACCACCTCCCTGGGCAACCTGTTCCAGTGTTCCACCACCCTCATAGTAAAGAACTTGTTCCTAACATCCAACCTCAATCTTCTCTGCTCTAGTTTGGAGCCATTGTCTCTCGTCCTGTCACTGAAGGCCTTTGTAAACAGTCCCTCTCCATCCTTGTAGCTCCCTTCAGGTACTGGCAGGCTGTTATTAGGTCTCTCTGGAGCCTTCTCTTCTCCAGGCTGAACACCCCCAGCTCCCTCAGCCTGTCCTCAGAGCAGAGCTGCTCCAACCATTACATACAATTTTGTATTTTACTCAATATCCACCAAAATAAACTGTATTTAATGATAATCAGCTAGTATATGCCTCTTAGATCATAGAATCATGTGTCAGTGTGAGCTGAAATTCCCCTCCACCCCTCACGACAATAACCCCTCATGACAATAACCAGGCTAGCTCAGTATGGAAGCAAATGCAAGCTGTATTTACAAGCAGATTTACAATCTAGGATGAAATGCAATGAATATGTACAAATAGACACTATTCACAACATTTACAAATATATACAATCAACAGAAAAGCACAACCAAGATCCCTTTGCTTCCCCCCAAAGGGGACCTTTCCCAGGGGGCCTCTCTCCAAGGGGCCTCCCCCCCAGACCCCCCTGACAGAAAGCAGAGTTAGTTAAGCAGAAAGTTGTTAACTTAGCTGCCAAGGTCAGTGTGTTGTCTTCAGCCAGAAGAGAAGAAGAAACAGCAGCCAGACAGCCCAGCAACTGCCCCCACTGCCGACTGCAGACTCCCCACTTTGTTTTGAGCAGTAGTTCTTAAACATTTCTATCTATCCAATGGAAGTGTTTAGAACAATCATTATTTTGCTTTCTTACACCCAATGGTGACTTATTTACACTCTTTCACTTTCTCTGCTTGAACTTTGCAAAGAAAAATAAAAGAGAATGTTTCAAACCATCACAAATCACAATATGGTTTGGGTGGGAAGGAACCTAAAGGTCACCTAGTTCCAACCCTGCTGCCATGGGTAGGCACATCTCCCACCAGACCAGGCTGCTCAAGGCTCTGTTCAACCTTTAGATGTGTAAACACAACTCAGTCTAGTCTAAATTCTAAAGCAATGCTCACATGCATTGCTTCCCAGCTTACAGTTGTGCCTCTCTTGCTCTAAGTACAGATTTTAAGATTAATAAATCAACCACTCCAGATTCCATTGTACTGACATGTTACTGCTAGGGCATGTAAGCATAACATTAGTTTTTCTAAATTCCAGTAATGAAAGTAATTATGTCAAAGATAAGATAGGATAAGCATATTAAGATGCAAAGTAAATATTTGTGCTTGTTTTCAGAATTAGTTGAAACAGGAATTTGGCTACAGTTAGGGTTCTTCAGCTGTGCTGTCATAAGGAGGGGGAAAGGTAAGTGTAAGCCTACCTTGAAGTGCCTGTTTACCTTCTCCAACCTGCTGTGAAAGTAGCAAGTTAAGAGGACTAAGTACATACCTAAAGGTCACAGGATGTTAGGGTTGGAAGGGACCTCTGGAGATCTTCGAGTCCAAACCCCCTGCCAGAGCAGGACCATAGAATCCAGCACAGGTCACACAGGAACACATCCAGACAGGCCTTGAAAGTCTCCAGAGAAGGAGACTCCACAACCTCTCTGGGAAGCCTGTTCCAGCACTCTGGGATCTTTACAGTAAAGAAGTTCCTCCTCATGTTGAGGTGGAACCTCCTGTGCTGGAGTTTCTATTCACTGCCCCTTGTCTTATCCCAGGGTGCAGCTGAGCAGAGCCTGTCCCTTTCTTCTTGACACTCAGCCCTCAGATATTTATAAACATATATTAAATCCCCTCTCAGTCTTCTCTTCTCCAGGTCTCTCAGCCTCTCCTCATCAGGTCCCTAATCATTTCATAGCCCTCCATTGGACTTTCTCCAGCAGATCCCTGTCCCTCTTGAACTGGAGAGCCCAGGTCTCACCAGGGCAGAGCAGAGGGAGGAGAACGTCCCTCCACCTGCTGGTAAGGCAAGCATGTGCTTGACTGCCTTCCTGATCTGAGGCTAGAGCCAGAAGGATGCTGAGCTTTCTGAAGAGGCACCCCCACCACAGTAGCCCAGAGATAGCTAATAACTTCTTCCTGAGAAACTTAATGATTGAAGGGACCAAGGATTCACTTATGCAATAAATTGGCTGTAGCAGCAAAATCAGTTAAAACTCTTTTTTTTTTTTTTTCCCTCTTAAGCAGAGATTTAATTCTAGTGAACCAATCCAAAGCATGGCAGTGGTACTGTCATGACTGCAGAGATGATGGATTTTGGCCTAAGAACAAATGTCCTCCAGGGTGCAAGAAGTTATTAAGTCATGTTCATGGCCAAAGCTGTGGAATCATATCTTATGTCTCTTTAAAATGTATTTTGGAGTTAGATACACAAAACCTCAGGTGTTTAATACTGGCCTGACTGTACCTGCAGGTGCCCGAGTCTGGACTTGTGATCCTAAAAGTCCTGGATAATTCTGGAGGTGTTAAAGATATTGACATTAAAATGCACCTTATAGTGGATTTCTGAAGTTCAGCTTCTCTGCATGTCTGGAACTACCTTTATCATCCTTGGCAGTGTTTAGCTTCTGTCTCAGTTTAATCTCTTTTGAGATCCACAAATAGAGGGTTTTCTCAGTCTCTAAGTGGAGTGCTGCTGTAGGCACCTGCCATGAAGATTAGAGGGAAGGGGAGGAAAGGGGGAATTAACTCTACTGTCCTTTCATCTTCTAGTCCAGTGATTAAAAACCTCACACAGGATACAGCAGAAATTGGGTAAAGCACTGAATAGTTAGGATGAGCTGTTGCTGTTTCTTCATTGTACAGATTGTGGTTTGTTATTCTACAGTGTAAGGCAAATATTCTGCGTTCCACATTATACCACACCAGGCTCCATAATGAGGTGAAACCTCACGTGAATAAACAAACAAACAAATAAAAATTGTAACTGAGGAACCTTCAGGAGAGGATTAGAATATTGAAGTGTTGTCAGTTTCTTGGAATCTTGAACATTCGGCTCAGCAAGCCCCCAGATCTCCTTGTTTTTCCATAAATGTTGAGAAGGAAAGTCTGAGTGCTCTTGCCTCTCAAAAGAAATTACCTACCCCAGGCAAAGAGGTGACTAGGACTGTGTACAGCTGGGATGCACTCTGTTGTTAGGAAACTGTACATATACAAAAGAGAGTCTGCCTGCTAATGTTTATAGATGAGAACAGTTAAGCAAACACTGAAGATTCATAACTTCTTATAAAATCTCAGGCTTGCTAAATATACCTACAGAAATGGAATGTGTTTGCAGCTGAGGGGAAGGGTCAGAGGTGCTGTCTTTGAATAAACAGCTCTCAGATCAGTTCTCCCCCATTTCTTCCACTGCTGCTGTCTTGGGCCTTGGGCTTTTTGCCTGCTAAGGGCAGCTGCTTCCTCGCTGGTTGGATCCTCTGCCTCGGGGACGGTGAAGGATCACCTCCAGCGGGGCCAGCTGGGCTCCCCACGCCGTGTGCATGCTTGTGCTCTGTCTGCCTGCCAGGCCCGGGCACCAAGGCAGAGCTGCTCTTCTCTTCTCACTTTCTTAGCTTTCCCTCTGTTCCCCAGCCACAGTGACCTGCATCACCTTGCCTCAGTGCAGCAGCTTTGCTACCGCTGGGCCTCGGTGCAGGAGCTGTAATCAGGTGTTCTGCCCAGCTCCTTGTGCTCCCCCTCCCAGTCATTCCTGTGACTATCAATAGCACAACATCCAGAGGCAAAGAGCTGTGACTCCTCACGTCTTGGCTTTTCACAGGGGTATGTCTGAGGAGTGCTGTAGAGACCAGGGCTGCTAGAGCAGCATTACAGATCCCTGGTTTTAGCTGTGGCTGTGTCTGGCTCTTCAAGAAGTACACGGAAAGGGTGTACAGAGTGCCTTGAAATTGCCCAAACCCCCAGTCAAAGGAGCTGCTGGTCTAGATTGGTGCCATGTTGTGTTTTCAGTGGGACTGCTGTGGGGCTACCCCTATGCAGAGCTCTGCAAAGAGGTCTTTTGGTACTACCCTTGAGCTCATCTCTTCCAAGAGACAGATTTAGCAAATAGTGTTGTTGAGGATTTTAAGGTCAGAGAGCAAACCCTTCTCATCCCTTTATTTAGCGTGAGAAGGGTCTGGGAAACATTTTGTGGGTCACAGTGAATGGAGCAGCCCATTGCTGGTGATGCAAGGACCATAGAATCACAGAATGATGGGGTGGGAAGAGACCTCTAGAGACCATCTAGTTCAAGCCCCTTGCCAAAGTAGACTCACCTAGAGCAGGTTGGACAAGACTGTGTGCAGGTGGGTTTTGAATGACTCCATGAAGGAGACTCCACCACCTCTCTTGGTAGCTTGGTTCAGTGCTCCACCACACTGAAAGTAAAGAATTTCCTCATTGTGTTTAGATGGAACATCCTATGTTCAAGTTTGTGTCCATTACCTCTTGTCCTGTCACTGGGCACCACTGACAAAAAGCCTGGCCCCATATTCCTGAGACCCACCCCTGAAGTATTGATAAGCACTGATAAGATTCCCCCTCCAATCTTCTCTTCTCCAGGCTAAAAAGCCCCAAGTCCCTCAGCCTTTCTTCATGAGGCAGATGTTCTACATCTAATCATCTTTGTAGCCCTTTGCTGTACCCTCTCAAGCAGTTCCCTGTCCTTGAACCAGAGAGCCCAAAACTGGATCACAGAAGATGATGAGACACAATTTCATCAGTCCTAGGAAGCATCCCGGATTGGACCAGAAAGGACTCACTAGGGCTGGCCCCATGGCTCCTACAATGGAAGCTGCTGGATTCCTGTCTTCTAGGTGTAAGCTGGAGCTCCAATTTGTCTGTATACAACCAGCACTCAAGAAGAAATATTGAACAATTCTTCCCTCCTCTGAAAAATGCTGAAATCAGAAACTGTTGAAATCAGAAACTGTTAGCATCACAAGGGTTCATGAAGCAAGAACTTTATTGAATTATCTTTATGGAAAGTGTTTTGGGGAAGAAAGTGTCACAAATGTCAAACCATTCTGTTTAATTGAAGTGCCAGTAAATTAAGGCTATGGAAACTTAATGAAAACTGAAAGGAAAATGAAGATTTTTACCAAAATCCATCAGTTTAAAATATTCAGCTTCATCCACACTGGGTTGGTTTGGGGTTAGTGGTTTGCATAGAAGTTTGGAGATCTGAGTGTGTGACAGGAAATTACCACAAAATAGCCAACAATAGAAAGATTGCTTCTTGAATAGTCTTATTCATGACACAGGGACATCACAAGGAGCTTTCCATCATCCATAATCCATCATCCACTCCATCATCTATAATCCATCAACCATTCCATCATTTTACCACTTTGGTCTGCCCTGGTGAGACCTCATCTGGAGTACTGTGTGTACAGGTCTGGAGCCCTCAATATAGGAAGGACATGGACCTGATGGAGAGGGTCCAGAGGATGGCCACGAAAATGATCAGGGAGTTGGAGCAGCTCTGCTATGAGGACAGGCTGAGAGAGCTGAGGATGTTCAGCCTGGAGAAGAGGAGGCTCAGGGTAACAGCAGCCTTACAGTACCTGAGGGTGGCCTCCAGGAAGGATGGGGAGAGACTGTTTACAAGGGGCTGTAGTGACAGGACAAGGGACAATGGCTTCAAACTAGAGAAGGGCAGATTTAGACTGGGTATCAAGAAATTCTTCACTATGAGGGTGGTGGAATGCTGGAACAGGTTGCCTAGGGAGGTGGTTGAGGCCTCATCCCTGGAGATACTCAAGGTGAGGCTCAATGAGGCAACCTGATTTAGCTGGGGATGTCCCTGCTGACTGCAGGGAGGTCAAACTGGATGAGTTTTGGAGCTCCCTTCTGGCCTGGACCATTCTATGATTCTATCCTTTAACCCAGTTTTAAAGGGTTTTTTTTCACAACACATGTTGATGATAGAAGTTACTCACAGGATTTTTTTTTTTTTTTGCCAGAATTAACAGGAAGAAACTTGTAGGATCTTTCCCAGCCCCTCAGAGCAACAGCAAAAGATTCATGTTGAACAGGAGGGATTTTCAAACTGTCTTGCACTTAAAATATCAAGATTTGCTTACAGTGGATCCTGTGTGGTGCAGGCTGATGAAACAAACTCGAACAAGAAACAAACCTCAACATGAGAAGAAACTTCTTTACAGTGAGGGTGACAGAGCCCTGGAACAGGCTGCCCAGCGAGGTTGTGGAGTCTCCTTCCCTGGAGACTTTCCAAACCCACCTGGATGCATTCCTGTGCAGACTACTCATGCTCTGGCAGGGGAGTTGGACTGGATGATCTCTGGAGATCCCTTCCAACCTCTAACATTCTGTGATTCTGTGATGAAACACTCCTTGGCATGGCCCCATCCTTGGAGATATTCAAGGTCAGACTCAACAGGACTCTGGACAACCTGATCTAGTAGAGGCTGTCCCTGCTCACTGCAGGGGCGTTGGACTAGATGACCTCTGGAGGTCCCTTCCAACCCAAACCATTCTATGATTCTATGATTTTGTATGTGGAAGCTCTCTTCAAACTAGGAAGCTGGGGTGGGAGGACTTAATACTGCCTCTGATGGTTTCTGAGTCTGATCTGAGCCCAATGCAAGGACAGACCTGGCAGGTAGTATTTTGGCTGCCTCCTCACCTCTCCTAGTGGAAAATATCCCTTCCTTGGGCAGGCTGAACAACCTGCATGTGTACCTCAACACTTAGAGGCACAAGGTATGTTTTTCTCTTTGAGAAGCTATAAGTGAGACATCTAGAAAGATTGCCTGACACCTTCCAATAAGAAATTTTCTTTTTCGGTTGCCTGGAATGCAGCCAGACTTTAATATTAAAGAAGGATGCATTTTTCCTTCCTTCTATCAAGACAGAGAGTCAAGATTTTGCACAGTCCCATAAATCCTGAATTGAAAAAAAGACCCAGGCTGTGAACTTGGGGTCTTTCACAGCAATGCTCCAGGCCTGTATCAACTAGGTCAGGAAAGGAGCTGGTTAATTTTGCTTTCTCTGCACTCTCTTCAGTCCTGTTGTCATAATTAGAAAGTCAACATTTACCCACATCTGTCATGAGAGCTGAGAAAACTATTAGTTGCAAACAGCTGATTTGTTGAATTTAGTTCTCTTTCCTGATTGTGGTTGCTCAGCGATCACGTTTTAATGTCTATTCATTTTATTCACTGTATAAATTCTTCCATGACCTCCTCATGTGAATATATTCCATCCTATGTATTGCTTGCAGGCTGGATGGTGCATCAGAGGTTGTGTGAGTTGTAATTCACTATTCAGTTTGTACATGAAGGATTCATGTGAGTCCTAGTCTATTGTTTCTGGTCTCTTGGTGAATAGTCTTCGAAAACAGAAAGTGATTTCAAGATGACTTCTGCAGACAATTTGGAAGCCTGTTGGAAATAAAATTCACAGGAGTATTTGTTTCCCTGCCTTTTAAAATATAAATTTATGAACAAAGGTTTCTCCTATATATATGTATGCAAAAAAAACAAAACAAAAAAAAACCCAACCCAACCCAAACCAAAACAAAAGAACCCCAAAACACTGAGAAACTCCTGTTCAAAACAACAGAAATATTCTGACTGAAACAAGCAAACGAAAAAGAGAATTCTGTAAAGTTCACTGTGGATAAACAGGGAAAAATTGTTGTTCAGTTAAGTGGGTGGAGGGTTTTGGTTACTTTTTGTCTTCCTTGGATTCTTAAAACTGATCCCCCAAAAGCTTGTCCTTCTTTCCTCCCTCTCACCTTTACTCATCCACCTGTAGGCATCTCTCAGAGACTTCTCAATAACTTTTGTATATTCTTCCCACCTGACAGTGTTGGGGAAGGCTGAGCCTTTGAAAGAAAAAAAAAAGCCCACAGTATTGCATTGTTATTTAAGAATTGTAAAAGGAACACAAAAAAAGGAAGCTGCATATTTCTTTTTTCCTGAAGCTTTCAAAAGTCTCTTGAACAGAGGGAAGCCTAGTGCTAAATACAGCTCACCAGGCTCTTGCTGGTGCTTACATGCAGAGTACACAACCAAAAGACATCAGCCTTAGGTCACCACCACAGTTCATGCTGAAACAGCTCTGCCAGGCTTGCCTGCATGCCTGCTGGTGGTATTTAGTGGCAGAGTCTGTGTTTCTTTCAGGCTGTGGCATGGGCTGGTTATCAGTATTGAGTGTGTCAATCCTGAGCAATTAAACATAAGGAAAAACGTTTTCAATGTGAGGGTGCTGGAGCCCTGGCGCAGGCTGCCCAGAGAGGTTGTGGAGTCTCCTTCTCTGGAGAGATTCCAAACCCACCTGGACATTGTGATCCTGGGCAAGCTGCTGTGGGTGACCATGCTGGAGCGGAAGGATTGGACTGGATGAACTCCAGAGGTGCCTTCCAACCCCCACCATGCTGTGATTCTGTGATTCTGTGATTACTGTAAAGGTTACTTTGCAAACACATGATTTGTAAATCTATGTTTAAGTGTATACAGAGTTATTGGAGACAAGGCTGAGCCTTGGGCCTGGAACCTGGGGGATCACAGGCTCACAGGATGTTAGGGGTTGGAAGGGATCTCCAAAGATCATCAAGTCCAAGCCACTGCCAGAGCAGGACCATAGAATCCAGCACAGGTCACACAGGAACACATCCAGATAGGGCTTGAAAGTCTCCAGAGAAGGAGACTCCACAACCTCTCTGGGCAGCCTGTTCCTGTGCTCTGGGACCCTCATAGTGAAGAATTTGCTTCTCATGCTGAGGTGGAACCTCCTGTGCTGGAGTTTCCATCTATTGCCCCTTGTCCTATCCCAGGGTGCAGCTGAGCAGAGCCTGTCCCCTCCCTCCTGACCCCCAGCCCTCAGCTATTCATAAACATTTACTAAATCTCCTCTCCCCTTCTCCTCTCCAGACTAAACAGCCCCAGGGCTCTCAGCCTCTCCTCATCCTGCAGTGCTCCAGTCCCTTCAGCATCCTTGTAGCTCTCCTTTGGACTTTCTCCAGCAGATCCCTGTCCCTCTTGAACTGGAGAGCCCCAAACTGGATGCAATATTGCAGGTGATGTCTCACCAGGGCAGAGCAGAGGGATCACTAACAGCAGCACCTTGCTAGTTCCGGGGGTCGCAGCTCGCAGTGCTACTAAGCAAATCGATACAGAAGGTGCCAGCGGGGCCGGTGGGGCCGAGGGGGTCGGCTGGGGCGATGGGGCCGAGGGGGTCGGCTGGGGCGATGGGGCCGGTAGGGCCGAGGGGGTCGGCTGGGGCGATGGGGTCGGTGCGGCGATGGGGTCGGTGGGGCGATGGGGCCGGTGGGGCGATGAGGCCGGTGGGGCCGAGGGGGTCGGCTGCAGCGATGGGGTCGGCTGGGGCGATGGGGCCGAGGGGTTCGGTTGGGGCGATGGGGCCGGGGAGGTCGGCTGGGGCGATGGAGTCGGCTGGGGCGATGGGGCCGGTGGGGCGATGGGGCCGGTTGGGGCGATGGGGCCGGTGGGGTCGGGGGGGTCGGCTGGGGCGATGGGGTCGGCTGGGGCGATGGGGCCGGTTGGGGCGATGGGGTCGGCTGGGGCGATGGGGTCGGCTGCGGCGATGGGGTCGGCTGGGGCGATGGGGCCGGTTGGGGCGATGGGGTCGGCTGGGGCGATGGGGTCGGCTGCGGCGATGGGGTCGGTGGGGCGATGGGGCCGGTGGGAGCGTGGCCGCGGGGCAGCCTGTGCCGAGCATTGGGAGCCGTTACCATGGCGACGCCTCCAGAGCGGAGCCGCGGCGCGGGAGCGCGGCCCTGCCCGCGGTCCTATCGATTAACCAAGCTCTTTCTATTGTTATTTTTATTATGGTTAACTTATTATTTTTAAGGGCACAAGGAAAGCACTGCGTGGAGCTCGAACGGAGGGTGAAGGCTCTTTGCTGATCCTGGGTGTGGGTTGTTGAGTTGTTCTCCAGGGTGAAGCCTACCCTCAGCACCACCTAGAGTAAACAAACTGCGTGGTCCCAGTTCCAAGACCCTGATGGTGGCCCGTGAGGAGTGCTTGCAGCAAGGTGAATTTGTTATAGTGATGTTTAGGGACAGTTTTGTGATGTGTTGGGGCACATGAGGACGATTAGAGGGCTGGAGCCCCTCTCCTATGAGGACAGACTGAGAGAGTTGGGGTTGTGCAGTCTGGAAGAGTGAAGGCTCCGAGGAGATCTTATTGTGGTCTTCCAGTATCTTAAAGGGGCCTACAAGAAAGCTGGGGAGGGACTTTTTAGGTAATTATAGGACTGGGGGGAAAGGAACAAAACTAGAAATGGGTAGGTTCAGTTTGGATGTTAGGAAGAAATTCTTCCCCAGGAGGGTGGTGAGAGACTGGCACAGGTTGCCCAGGGAGGTGGTGGAAGCCTCACCCCTGGAGGTTTTTGCAGCCAGGCTGGATGTGGCTGTGAGCAACCTGCTGTAGTGTGAGGTGTCCCTGCCCATGGCATGGGGTTTGGAACTGGTTCATCCTTCAGGTCCCTTCCAACCCTGACAATTCTATGATTCAATGAACCCTGCTTGCCACGCCTGCTGAAGTCACTGTCAGTTTGTGAACACCTCAGGACGTCCCACAGGGATACTATGCATGGTGGGTAAGAACCTTCCTGCTGGAGGAACTGCTCCTGTTCTATTCATTATCCTCTGCCTGACCATGGTATGATCAGTGTGCCCAGCAGATCAAGATTCTACCCCTCTGCTCTGGAGAGAACTTACCTCGAGTACTGTGTCCAGCTGCAGGATATTCAACACAAGAGAGACATGGAGCTGCTGCAGCAGGTCCAGAGAAGGGCCACCAAGATGATCAGATGGCTGAAGCACCTCTCCTACAAATACAGGCTGAGGAAGTTGGTTCTGTTCAACCTGGAGAAGAAAAGGCTTTGTGGAGACCTAAGAGCTGTATTTCAACATCTGAAGAGGATCTACAGGAAGGCTGGAGAAGGGCTGTTTAGAAGGGCTTGTAGTGATAGGACAAGGAGTTTGAAACTGGAGCAGAGCAGATTTAGGCTGGACATCAGGAGGAAGTTCTGCACAACGAGAGTGGTAAAATACTGGAACAGATTTCCCAGGGGGGTGGCTGAGGCCCCATCCCTGGACACATTCAAGATCAGACTGTATGTGGCCCTGGGCAGCCTGATCTAGTTGGAGGTGTCCCGGCTGAGTGCAGAGGGGTTGGAGAAGATGACTTTTAAGGGTCCCTTCCAACCCAACACACATTGTGAATCTGTGAATACCAGGACACCCCTCCCTACCCAGTCTTACTCCCTGCATGGTTTTGTGCATGCCTGTGTGGTCATTTCACCAGCCCCTCCTTGGGAAAGTGGCACAACACAGTGCAGCAGGCTGCTGGTGGATTTGTTACTAAAGGAATTCATACATCTTGCATCTTGAAGATGCATTATTAATGCCTGGACAAATCACATCAGGTGGAGCTCAGCAAGTCCCTGGCACTGCAAAAAGGAACAAAGGCTGGTTCTACAAGAGAGAGAAGGAAGAGACAAATTATAACAGCTGGGAGTTTCTCGTCAGTGAGATGGCATAGAAACAAAAATGCCAAAACTGTTTGCACATAAGGCAAGTTCATATTTTCACTGGGAAGGAAATTGCACACTGCACTGTGAGCAAGGCACTTTATTTGTGTCCTAATAAACATCACATTGTTGGGCATCTTTGAATTGCACTGCAAACTGGGCCAGCTTGCTGGAATCCAAATTACTTCCAAGCACAGTTTTATTTAGTATCTGGAAAGGACTATAAAGAGTGGATTTGCTCACAGAAGGCCTGCTTCTTGTCTTCTTGAAGGCAATGGCAAACCTCCCATTCACTTCAGCAGTAAGAGGATCAGGCCAGAGTTTGCAGCAATCTTCCAAAGGGAAGGAGGCAACGCTGCCTGTCACAACACATGTGAAGGCGCAAGCCCCAGCCTCCAGGGCAGAGAGCAAGAGTTCTTCATCTCTCTAACTCTTGAAAAGAAGATCTAATTTGTGCAGCTCAGGCTTTGATGCCAGCTGATATTTTTGTCCCCATAGTGCAAGTACTTAGCCAAAATCTGGGGGTTGCTGGCTTCGCTGCGTTAGGAAGGGAAGAAGATGACAGGAACCCAGGATCGCTCTTGGAACAGCCTTGTTTATTTACAGATGATGCTCACAAAGTGCTACTAGAGCAAAGCAGGAGCAAACAAGGTAGTTTCTTCTTGGGAAGCATGACTCTTTTTAGAGAGCATTCAGGTGTGAAGAACTATATTTTGGCTTTATCCCGTGACAGTACACCGTTGCTTACTACTCTAGTAGGCAGCTTTCTCAATGTCTCCTCTTTTCTCCTTGTTTTTTGCCCCCTCACACACCTACCTGTAACCACCCAGCTGCTTTACTCACAGTCTTCACCCAGGAAAAACTGCTGGGTCTGCTCTCTGCTCCTGCTCTCTCTGCTCTTGCTTTGTCAAGCTGAGCCATGATCTGGACAGTGACATCAATTGTTTCTGTTGCCACTAAATTAAAGGACACTTCATTGTTGCTCCAGATAGTCTTAAAAAGAGTTCATTAAAAAACAAACTCCTGACTTTGTCAGAATCACAGAATGTTAGGGGTTGGAATGGACCTCAAAAGATCATCCAGTCCAACCCCCTGCCAGAGCAGGATCACCTAGATCAGATGACTCCAGAGAGGGAGACTCCACCACCCTCCTAGGTAGCCTGTTTCAGTGATAGTTTTTTTCCTCATGTTTCCATGGAACTTCTTATACCTCAACTCCCACCCAGTGCCCCTTGTGCTGGCATTGGGCATCACCCAGCAGAGCCTGGCTCCAGCCTCTGGGCACTCACCAGCAATAAGGTCACCTCTCAGGCTCCTCTTCTCCCAGCTACAGAGCCCTCAGCTCCCTTAGTCTCTCCTCGTGAGGAAGATGTTCCACTCCCTTAATCATTTTTGTGGCTCTGTGCTGGACTCTTTCAAGCAGTTCCGTGAGGTGCTTTTTGAACCGAGGGGCCCAGAACTGGACACAATATTCCAGATGTGGCTTCACCAGAGCAGAGTAGAGGGGGAGGAGAACCTCTCTTCACCTACTAACCACAGCCCTTCTGATCCACCCCAGAATGGCATTAGCCTTCTTGGCCACCAGAGCACATTGCTGGCTCATGGTCACCCTTCCATCCGCCGGGACCCCCAAGATCCTTTTTCTCTTCATTGCTCTCCAACAGGTCAGTCCCCAACCTATACTGATACACCCACTCTGTTTTGTGATTGCCACTTCAGCACATCAGTACATTAGTTCTGACTTCAGACTGACTGACTAGAAGGCAGCATTTTCTTTCCTAAGAGCCTCTAAGGGCACACTGGCAATTTGTGTTTAGCTGACAAAAAAAAAAAACCCAAAAACACAAACAAACAAACAAACAAACAAAAACCCCAACAAACCAACCCAAAACAGTTCCAGACATCTTCCAGCTTGCTACTTTTTCTCCCACAGTATATGCCTCTATAGGATTTCTATCAAAACTATTTATCTAAAATTGAAGAAAAAAAACAAACAAACCCACCAAAACCCCAAACAAACAACAAATAAACCATGATCAAAGTGCTTAAAAAGGACCTGAAGTAATTCTTTTATCACTAAGACAGTATGAAATGCATTTCCTCTAAGTCACTGAAAACAGATCAAGCCTCTAGTATGAAGTGGAGATAGGAGAGTATTTGTTAGGGATCCACATGAGATGGTAGGAGATTACTGAGATATCTTTAACCATCACTATAGTGATAATCACTTCCTCAGAGCAAGAGATAAAGCTCCCCAGGAAACAGGACCCAGTGAGGAGAGGGAAAAAAGCAAAAGGACAAAACAGGCAGTTTGCACCAGAGCAAAAAGTGAAAAATGTATCTCTAGTGCTTTAATGTATTGGCAAGCTGAGAGTGGAAACCTGTGACAGAAGTGGATGGGTGGGTGGGTGGATGGATGGATGGATGGATGGATGAAAGGATGGATGGGTGGATGGATGGGTGGGTGGATGAAAGGATGGATGGGTGGGTGAATGAAAGGATGGATGGATGGATGGATGGATGGGTGGATGAAAAGATGGGTGAATGGATGGGTGAATGGATGGGTGGATGGATGGGTGGATGGATGGATGGGTGGATGGATGGATGGATGGGTGGATGGATGGATGGATGGGTGGATGGATGGGTGGATGAAAAGATGGGTGAATGGATGGGTGGATGGATGGGTGAATGGATGGGTGGATGGATGGGTGGATGGATGGATGGGTGGATGGATGGATGGATGGGATGGTGGATGGAAGGATGGATGGGTGGATGGATGGGTGGATGGGAAGTGGATGGATGGATGGATGGAGACCATGGAAGAGGTGCATTGGTATAAGGATTACATACAGGCAGACACTCACTGAGGACACTGTGGGGTTATAGATTACCTACACCCAGCCAGAAGATGGATCTATGGGCAGTGAGGATGTCTGCTCACTACTCACAGATAACCAAAATGTTGTGTTAGTACATAAAAGGAAGTGGCTCAAGAATAACACTTCAAATACTTAAGATACTGTCACACATAGTCCCTCCCTGGGGAGGAACACCACCAGGCACCAGTACAGATTAGAGGCTGACTTGGTGGAAAGCAGATCCATTGAGAAGGACCTTGGAGTCTTGGTGGACAATGATCAGGTCAAGGGAGGTTCTCCTTCCTCTCTACTCTGCCCTGGTGAGGCCACATCTTGAGCCAGTTCAACAAGGACAGGGATATACTAAAGAGTGTCCAAGGAAGGCTCTGAGGATGATGAAGGGCCTGGAACATCTGCGTGATGAGGAAAGGCTGAGAGCCCTGGGGCTGTTTCATCTGGAGAAGAGCAGCCTGAGAGGAGATCTTATTCATGTTTATAAATATCTGAAGGGTGGGTGTCAAGAAGAAGGGACCAGGCTCTTTTCAATGGTATCCTGCGGTAGGACAAGGAGCAATGGACACAAACTGGAACACAGGAAGTTCCATCGCAACATGAGGAAAAAATTCTTTACTGTGAGGGTGCTGGAGCCCTGGAGCAGGCTGCCCACAGAGATTGTGGAGTCTCCTTCCCTGGAGACTTTCAAGCTCCACCTGGATGCATTCCTGAGTGACCTGCCCTGGGTGATCCTTCTTCAGCTGGGGACCTAACCCAATGATCTCTGGAGGTCCCTTCCAACCCTACCATTCTATGATTCCGTGAAGGGGGTGAAGTGCCATGGTGTGCAGCACTGTGTTCAGGATTAACTGAGCACTGCTGAGAAAAGCTGGCAATTGGGAACCAGAGGAGATTATAATGGCACATCCAGAAGGCCTGAAAGCACAAGGAGGCTTCATGCAAAGAGAACCTGCAGAGATGAGGACATTTAAATGTGCCAACTTCTTAATAAAGGAGTTTTTAGCCACCCTTCCTTGGGACTGAGGAACAGTATCACAGAATCACAGAAACATTCAGGCTGGAAAGCCCCTCAGGATCACCAAGTTCAGCCCAGAGCCCTACTCTACAAGGGTCACCCCTAAACCATAGCCCCAAGCACCACATCCAAACCACCTTTAAACACCTCCAGGCTTGGTGACTCCACCACCTCCCTGGGCAGCACATTCCAATCCCTGACCACTCTTGCTGGGAAAAATGTTTCCTACTGTCCAGTCTAAACCTCCCCTGTCACAGCTTGAGGCCATTCCCTCTTGTTCTATCACTAATTACCTGTGAGAGGAGACCAGCACCAACCTCTCCACAATGTCTTTTCAGGTAGTTGTAGGCAGCAATGAGGTCTCCCTTCAGCCTCCTCTGTTTCACACTAACCATCCCCAGCTCCTTCAGTCTCTCTCCATCAGATTTATTCTCCAGGCCCTTCCCAGCTTCCTTGCCCTCCTCTGCCCTGGCTCCAGCACCTCCACATCTCTCTTGTATTGAGATGCCCAAAACTGGACACAACACTCCAGGTGTGACCTCCCCAGAGCTGAGTCCCAGGGGACAATCCCCTCCCTGCTCCTGCTGGACACAGCATTGCTGATCCCAGCCAGGATGCCTTTGGCTTTCTTGGCCACCTGGGCACACTGCTGGCTCATATTCAGTTGCCCATTGATTAGGACCCCCAGGTCCCTTTCTGCCAGTCAGCTCTCCAGCCACACTGCCCCAAGCCTCAGAAGAATGACAGAACATTAGGTAAGGATCTTGAAAGATTATCATATCCAACCCCTCTGCCAGAGCAGGTCACAGGGGGGCACTTAAGGTGGTTAAAAACTTCTAGAGATATCTTTACCCGAAGACCATACACACCAACACATGGCATTTGCTCTGGTACTCAATGCCCAGGCAGAGCTAAAGAACTCTCATCAACACCTCTTAATTCTTTCAGGAAAACTCATTTGATTGGACCCAAAATGCATCCTCTGCTCGTTGCCTCAATTCCGACAAGAGGATTTTGGTTTAGTGAATGGCAGAGGAAGGGTTTGTAGCAGCCCATTAAAAAGGGGCATCTTTCCAAAGCTACTTCTGTGTAATCTGTCTGTTAAATAAGGCTCTCCTGCTATCCTACAGGAGACAGCACTCTATTTAAACATGTCACCTGCTGCTCTTCTAGAGAAGCAGGCCAGCAGCTTTGGGTTTGGGGTTTTTTTGGGTTGATTTCTGTGTGTGTAGTTGTTCCATGGCTCCTGGGTAACGTTATCCCAATTTTTTCCCAGTTTGGAGAATCACTTTTCCCTATGCACTCACGAAACCGACATGAAACCACCTAATTATATTTTCATAATCATGATTAAAAACCATCTAAATTATCCTGCTTGATGTACTCAAAGAGTTTGTTGATTGCTTTTTGATGTGTATTAGAGCTTTTTTTTTTTTGCAGAGCCACATCAAATGGTTTGCTCCACAATGAACTAAAAATAAATAAAAAAATGAGTTTTTAAAAATCTTGTAATATACATATGCACAACTTTAAAAAAAATATAATTTAGATTCTGCTAATTAAGCTACATCAAAACCAACTCCATCACCACGAAATAATTGTGTATAAGCTCCTCACCTATTACAAGAACATTAATTTCCACTTTACTTTTTTTCTTTTTGCTGTTGTTGTTAAAAAAAAAGTAAAAACCTATCGATTTTATCTCATAAGAAGCAATTCAGCATTTCAAAGCCTCAGAGTCTCAAAGTGTTTTTCCACTTTTTTCCATGGAGACCTTAAATCTTGAATACAAAATCGAGGGGTTTTTTTTTGGAATAGAAAACTCAAGTAATTAATATTTTCATCTGGAGTGTGCTCCTTCTGCATAATGGATCACAAACATTGACATTTTCTCATGCTGTTGTTTTCATGTCTCAAACATGCCACTGCAGAGAAAGGGGTCACAGAATCACAGAATCAATAAGGTTGGAAAAGACCTCAAGGATCATCCAAGTCCAACCTGTCACCCTACACCTCATGACTATCTAAACCATGGCACCAAGTGCCACGTCCAATCCCCTCTTGAACACCTCCAGGGATGGTGACTCCACCACCTCCCTGGGCAGCACATTCCAATGGCCAACCACTCTCTCTGTGAAGAACTTTCTCCTCACCTCCAGCCTAAACCTCCCCTGCACAGCTTGAGACTGTGTCCTCTTGTTCTGGTGCTGGTTGCCTGGGAGAAGAGCCCAACCCCCACCTGGCTACAACCTCCCTTCAGGTAGTTGTAGACAGCAATGAGGTCTGCCCTGAGCCTCCTCTTCTCCAGGCTAAACAGTCCCAGCTCCCTCAGCCTCTCCTCATAGGGCTTGTGTTTGAGGCCTCTCCCCAGCCTCGTTGCCCTTCTCTGGACACGTTCAAGTATCTCAATGTCCTTCTTAAATTGAGTGGCCCAGAACTGGACACAGTGAAGAGGGGAGGGGAGAAAGGAGCCTGCAGAATTTACTCCTGATTCTAGGTTTGAGACTGCACTGTGACTGCACTGGTTTGGAGGCCAGACAGATCCTCTCTTGCCCCGAGAGGGACAAAAGAATGACACTCACACAAAGGGATTGGAGAGTGATGGAAAGTTTAAATGGAAAAGCAACTGGTGAAACTGCAGAACTACAGGCAGAGTGTCAAAGAGATCCCAAAGCATACAGAGTCCTTACACCACACCCAAAGGCCTCCCAACTCTTCCCTTCTCCCCACCTGAGGGTATACCCAAACCCCCAGGGCTATTTCTTCCCCCCCCCCCCCCCCCCCCCCCACTGCTAGGCTAATCTCAGGCTGGCCAGGTCTGAGACTGCCCCCTGCCCCCTTCTCCTCCTGGCATTAGGCCTTGAGATACTCTCCCACTGATAGGGAGCATCTCCCACGGGAGCAGAGAGGGAAGAAAGAGGAAGAGAAGGACTTTGGAGATGGATTGATAGGGCACAGGATTTCTGGGTAGAAATACACCGATTCCTGTGTCCACCTTATGGGGTTGGACACTCAGGACACTGGAGGTGGAACTTCTGTGGCAGTAACAGGAGGCACCCAGCCTGAACTGCCCCAGGGACCCATTTTACCAACAGACCATCACAGTATGCAGATGTAGACTTGATCCTGGTCTGGCTAGTCCTGACTCATAGAATCATTTTGGTTGGAAACGAACTTTACGATCCGAGTCCAACCATTCTCTAACTCTATCAAGGCTGATGCTAAACCATGGCCCTCAGCACCACATCTCTGCCTCTTTGAAACACCTCCAGGGATGGGGATTCACCTACCTCCCTGGGCAGCCTCTTCCAGTCTTTGAGAATCCTTTCAGTGAAGAAGTTTCTTCTAATATCTAACCTGAACCACCCCTGCTGCAACTTGAGGCCATTTCCTCTTGTCCTAGCATTTGTTACTAGTGAGAAGAGACCAGCCCGCACCTCACTCCAACCTCCTTTCAGGAGTTGAGACCTCTCAGGTCTCTCCTCATCCTCCTCTTCTCCACACTAAACAACCCCAGGTCCCTCAGCTGCTCCACACCAGCCCTTCCCCACCTTTGTTGCCCTTCTCTGGACCTGCTCCAGCTCCTTAATGTCCTTCTTGAAGTGAGGGCCCCAAAATCAAACCCAGTACTCCAGGTGTGGCCCCACCAGTGCTGAGTCCAGGGGGGACAATCACTTCCCTGGTGCTCCTGGTCTCATTATTCCTGATACAGACTGTGTTGGGAAGACTGCTTCAGGACATCACACAGAGGTTCAGAATTTAGTGGGGGCTCAGATTCCTCAAAGCAGTGAAGGACTTTATTAGATCAGCCCATGAGAATGCTGGAGTTAAGGTTTGCTTTGGTACTGCCCAGCACTGATCAATCAATAAAAATAAAATACTTCGAGAACAAATAATCCGAACTCTGACACCTTGATATGAAATCTGTTGTCAAATCTTCACCCCAAAGAAATCTGTAGTTGTGTCTGTAATAATGGAGTGCAAGCAGGGATCCTCTGCTACAATCTGATGGCCAAACCTCCAAGGCAGGAGCATGGAGGTTGCTCACATGCCCAGAAATCTCCTCCTCCACTGTCACCTGCCTCATCTCTGTGTGCGTTCAGGCTGCCTCTCCTCTGCTGGAAACCTGTAGCACTCTGGCCACATGCTCTGTGGTATCAGTGACAGCTTTGGGGTGTTCAAGTACAGATCTGCTCAGCCGTGTGCTTCCAGTTTGACTTTCAGTAAATGTTTAATGATCCTTCTCAATTACTGGACCAAACAGTGTTTGACAAGAATGCACCTTGTCTAATACTAGCACTTAGACAGGAGTGCATTTGGGAGCCAGCACTTAGCATCCACAATGTTGTCATGATATTTGTGGATGTACTCTGAGGCTGATCATAATGACCCCATTACAAAGGTCTTCTCCTGCCTTGCTGTGTTATCGTCTCACTTTCCTTGACTTCACTGATCCAGAGCTGTCAGGGTTCACCTGGGAACACTCTTACACTCAGTGTCCTGAGTTCAAGCCCTAAAAGGACCAAGCTTTACTGGTTGTTGGAAAAGTTTCAGCTATGGTGTTGCCTGACTCTGGCTGCTGCTCCTGGGCTTGCTGTCCATGCCATGAAGCAGGAGAGGCTGTGTCCCACAGGGAAGGCATGGGCCCAGGGGTCAGCACACAGTCCATAGAGAAGACATACAGATACATATAAACTTTCAGGAGAAAAAGAGGCTGAGGGGAGACCTTCTCACTCTCTACAACTCCATGAAAGCAGGTTGGAGCCAGGTAGTGTTTGGTCTCTTCTCACTAGGCACAAGTGCTAGGACAAGAGGAAATGGTCTGAAGTTGCACCAGGGGAGGCTCAGGTTGGATATGAGAAGAAACTTCTTCCCTGGAAGTGCTCTCAAACACTGGAACAGGCTTCTCAGGGAGGTGGTTGAATCCCCATCTCTGAAAGTGTTTCAAAGAGGCAGAGATGTGATGCTGAGGGACATGGTTTAGCACCAGACTTGACAGAAACAGAGAATGTTTGGGCTTAAGGGTCTTTCCCAACCCAAATGATTCTATGATTCTCTGACATGCAAAGGAGTTGGGCAAACACTTGGCAAGTAATTGACTAAATTAGTACTGCAGGATATGGCTGCAGATCTGTGACTGCCCCTTTAGGTGACATCCAAAGCTACCTTCTGTAGGTCTGAAGACATACAATGAAATCCCCCTCTTATGTAATGTTCACATCCTCTGCCTCTGAACTACCATCCCTTCAACCCATCAGGATATGAAAACAGCCCATCTGCCTGATCCCTTCCTCTACAGTAATGAAAAACAACAGGACATGGAAGCACCTTAAGGGGCTCTGGAGATGCTCACAGGGCGTGCCCACCATAGCCTGGCTAGAACAAGTTGCTTCTAAAACTCTCTGAGGGCTTCACTTTCTTTTTAAGGACTGCTGGAAAAACAACCACAACTCTATCTTGAGTCAGCCTTGGGGCTAGGAAGTAGGAAACCCCCCTTCAGTTCCTATCCTGGTTGGAAGGAATTGAAACACACTTCTAGTCATTAGGCTATAGGTTTTTTCCCTGGGAACTCTTCACCACTTCTCAGGAAGCTGCAGCACTGTGGAGAACAAAACTCATTTGAATTCACTGAGAGGAGAAGAAAGGGTGAGCGAAAACATGACTCCCCCAGGCTAATGATAGGCAGCTTTGTTTGGAAGTTGTGTCGGTGTGAGCTGAAATTCCCCCCCCACCGACAATAACCAGGCTAGCCCAGTCTGGAAGCAAATGAAAAGCTGTATTTACAAGCAGAGTCTAAAATCTACCATGAAATGCAATGAATATGTACAAATATACAAAATTCACAACATTCACAAATATATACAATCAACAGAAAAGCACAACTGATCTCCCTTTGCTTCCCCCCAAGGGGACCCTCCCAAAGGGGCCTCCCTCTCCCAGGAGCTTCCCCCCCCGACCCCCCTGGACAGAGAAGCAGAGTTAGTTAAGCAGAAAGTTGTTAACTTAGCTGCCAAGGTCAGTACGTGTTATCTTCAGCCAGAAGAGAAGAAGAAACAGCAGCCAGACAGCCCAGCAACTGCCCCCACTGCCGAACGCAGAATGTGCAGAGTGCCTACTTTGTTTTGGGTAATAGTTCTTAAACATTTCTATCTATCCAATGGAAGTGTTTAGAACAATCGTTATTTTGCTTTCTTACACCCAGTAGTGACTTATTTACATTCTTTCACTTTTCTGTTTTGAACTTTGCAAGGAAAAATTAAAAAGACAGTTTCAAACCATCACAGAAGTTGAAGGAGGTAGGTTCCAGTCATCCCTCCTGTTCTGTGCTTGAGCTCATGCCTGTTTCATGTCATGTTCTCATTCTTTCAGTTAAAGGTTCATTTTGGTGTTTTGAACAAGAAGTTGTAGCCTGGTACCTACCTATTGTGCATCCTCATGGTGCCCTGCCTGTGCAGTGATTTTGTTCTGTGTATGTCAACGATGGAAGCTGAGGTTTCTCATCCATTTCCATTTATATGGGATGGGATCCATCAGGCTAATCCAGTTGCAAGGAAAACTTCTCTTTTCCTGGAGTCCTTTTTCTGCCCCCCATCCTTTTTCACAGTGTCATCTTTTATTAAGGTCACAGTAGCGCTTCTGCAACAGCCCTGTTGTGTCAGGAGCTCTCCAAAGAGGATGGGACAGAGCATCTGATTTTCTTTGGCTAAGCTGGGGGTTGATTTGCTGAGTCTGGGTCAGATATGAACACACCTTGTCCAATTTATCTTTAGCATAGTACAGGCACTGGCACGGGCGCTGATCCTGCTTACCCCAGTGTAAATTTGGGGCCGTGCCAGTGGAGAGCTGCCAAAGCCATATTAAAATCTCACTTTTCAGCATGGCTTAGAACTGCTTGCTTGCTTCTCAGGAAGCAGGCTGGCCTGGTGGGACAAGCCAATGTAGTTCTGCAATTCTCTCCTGGCTGGAGAATATCCCAGGTAAGACAATACAACCCAAGTTAGAAGGGGCCAAAAGGCTGCTTTGCATAGCCTGGGGCTGCCTGGATCACCAGTTCACTTAAGCCTTGACTGACAGGGATAAGCTGGTGGGATTTAATCAGCAAAGAGGGGAAAATGAAATCAACTTTGCAGGAATGGCAAGAACCATGACTAGTCAACGCATTTATCACCTGGCTGTTTCCCAGAGTCATACACTAAGACAAAGAGAAAATGAACCAACCTGTCCAGCCTGCATTTGCTCAGTGTTAGCACATACTGCAAAACCTGCACTGGGAAAAGGCAAATGGAGAAGGTCGCAGGTTTTCCCAGAATAGGAATTCTGTGCAATCCCCCCTGGCTTAGGGCTGTGCCTGTTAAGGGTCAGGGCTGGGCCAGCCACTAAACAAGTGCCAGAGGCTCTCTGTGAACCCCTCTGCCTTCCCAGAGTGAAGAGAAAGGGAATAAGGCAGAGAGAATGATGGGGTGGGACGGAGAACTAGAACTACTTTAATGAAAATAAGAACATGAATAACATGAAGTAGACACAAACCAATACCAGATCCAACCCCTGGTGGCAATTAGTGACCATCACCACTGATGCTGTGGCAGAAGTCCCAGAATTGGCTCAGCAGCAGATGGGAATTGATTCAGGAGCTGGATTCTGGAATTCAGGGGCTAATGGATCAGGACTGAAGGTAGAATGGACAGAGTCCTCCTCAGGCACCAGCAACTGAAGAAAAGGCTTCACCCTGGTGATCCCTCAACTTTATCCTGAAGATGACATCCATGGGATGCAATCCCTTGTTGGTCAATTTAGAGTCACTTTTCATCTCCACTCCTCCCCACAGGTGCCACCTCTGACTTCCTGCACCCCAAGGTGGCACATAAGATGTGGCAGTTACTTTGATCTGCAGCCCAACCCTTGGTGCTCGCTCTCCCCATCACCTTCTCACTGTCAGCAGCAGCCCCTGGCTGGGCAAACCTGCCCTGAGCTGCAGAAAGTGCTGGCCCTGGGCAGAGACTGAGCTGGGAAGGGACAGCACTGAGCAGAACCAGCTCTGCTCCAGCTCACACCAACACAGTGCCCCAAAATTCTGCCATCAATGCAAAAAATGCAAATGGCTTCCTGATTTATCCAGCCACCAAGCACCCTGGTGTTGCAGTACTCTGATGAATTTTGGCCCATGCAGTGTATCTTCAAAAAACCCAGCTGACAGGAGCTTGGCTCTCCTGGAGGGTATGACTGGATAATTTGCACTCTCTATCCAGTGGAAACCTCTGCAATTTTGTTCTTTGTAGGTCTGAGAGCTGCTTGGCATCTCCCCTTAACTGAAGCCTGAGCACATGATACAAGATCCTTTTAATATGTACCTGATGCTGAATCAGTGATAAACCAGAGGTAAAATGGACCCTGCTTCTCTAGAATGAATGGTGACAAACCTGGGCTGGTGGGAATGGGAACCTGCTGTGAACAGTGCTCCCTCTAGTTATTGATTTATTGGACTCTTCTGTCTTTGATCACTTACAGAATCATAGAATCAGTCAGGGTTGGAAGGGACCACAAGGATCAGCCAGTTCCAACCCCCCTGCCATGGCCAGGGACACCTCACACTACAGCAGGCTGGCCAGAGCCTCATCCAGCCTGGCTGCAAACACCTCCAGGGATGGGGCCTCAACCACCTCCCTGGACAACCCATTCCAGGCTATCACCACCCTCATGGGGAAGAACTTCTTCCTCACATCCAGCCTGAATCTCCCCACTTCCCGCTTGGTTCCATTCCCCCCCGTTCTGTCACTACCTTACATCCTAAAAAGTCCCTTCCCAGCTTTCTTGTAGTCCCCTTCAGATACTGGAAGGCCACAAGAAGGTCACATTGGAGCCTTCCCTTCTCCAGACTGAACAGCCCCAACTCTCTCAGTCTCTCATCTACCTGCCCTTTGTGTGTTTATTTGGTTGCTCAGTATTGCCTACAGAATCATACAATCACAGAAGCATTTCAGTTGGAAAAGCCCTTTAAGATCATATGGTCCACCCATTCTCTAACTCTGCCAAGGCTGGTGCTAAACCATGGCCCTCAGCACCACATCTCTGCCTCTTGGAAACACCTCCAGGGATGGGGATTCATCCACCTCCCTGGGCAGCCTCTTCCAGTCTTTGAGAACCCTTTCAGGGAAGAAGTTTCTTCTAATATCCAACCTGAACCACCCCTGGTGCAGCCCCATGAGAGTGGTGAGGCACTGGAAGAGGTTGCCCAGAAAAGTTGTGGAGGCTCCAAGCCTGGAAGTGTTGAAAGCCAGTTTGGCTGGGACCTAGAGCAGCCTGGTCTAATAGGAGGTGTCACTGCTTGATGGCAGAGGTGATGGAATTAGATGATCTTTAAAGTCCCTTCCAATCCAAACTAGATTCCAATCCAAACCAGATTCCATGGTATTTGACTTTGCACCTCTGATCCCTGCTGGTCAGGCAATGGGATGGTTTTCCACCCTGGGGGAGAGGGTGGCGAATGGTCCCTTGAATCTCCCAAGGCATTCTTGGTGAGCTGCATGACTGGAGCACCTTTTACAAGTTTTTCACACAGAAACCTGGCCCTTACACCCAGAGAGGTGCAGCACAGCCTCTCCAGCAAGGACATTTCCTAGGTAGAGGTTCAAGCAGATTTCTAAACCTAGCTGGTGACTCTGAAACAGAAACGAGATAATACTTCCTTTCTCATCCTCTGAGGTCTGTGGGGAGGCAACAGAGAGAGGAACCACTCATTTAGCAAGAGCAAACCAATGTTTAAGAAATGGGAACAGACAATAAAAAGCCCTTGATGACTTAGGGTCACTGAAGCAGGTAGTGTTGAAGCAAAGCCTTGATTAGGAGGAGCAATCTTTTTTCTAGACATTATCACCTATTATTCAAATGCATTGCATCAGGAAAATAATCATAGAATCATAGAACTGTCAGGGTTGGAAGGGACCTCAAGAATCAGCCAGTTCCAACCCTCCTGCCATGGGCAGGGACACCTCACACCACAGCAGGTTGCTCACAGCCACATCCAGCCTGGTCTTAAAAACCTCCAGGGCTGAGGCTTCCACCACCTCCCTGGGCAACCTGTGCCAGTGTCACCATCCTCATGGGGAAGAACTTCTTCCTAACATCCAATCTGAATCTATCCATTTCTAGTTTTGCTCCATTCCCCCCAGTCCTATCACTCCCTGACACCCTCAAAAGTCCCTCCCCAGCTTTCTTGGAGCCCCCTTCAGATCCTGGAAGGCCACAAGAAGGTCACCTTGGAGCCTTCTCTTCTCCAGACTGAACAGACCCAACTCTCTCAATCTATAGCAGAGCAGCTCCAACCCTCTGCTCATCCTCATGGCCCTTCTCTGGACACCTTGCAGCACCCCCAGATCCTTCCTGTAACAGAGGCTCCAGAACTGGACACAGTGCTCCAGGTGGGGTCTCAGCAGAGTGGAGGGGGAGAATCACCTCCTTCTGCCTGCCAGCCACACTTCTCTCACTGCAGCCCAGGCTACACTACGCTATTCATTTTCTTTTAAATAAGCCCTACAAATATTATACAGAGTTTGAAATGTACCTGCTAGCATGAGGACCTTATCTGCAGCCAAATCAGCATTTTTATTTTTCATTAGATCTCATTTTATAAGTGGAATGCGGCTTGCAAGTCTGAATTCAATCCCTCTCTGCTCAGCACTAAGCCATATTAGAGAGGTACAGCATTTAAATGCTGCCAAGATACCTTTGCAACCAGAAGGGCAAGAGAAAGTTCAGGCCTGTAAAGTGAAGGCTTAGGGTCTGAAGGGGAGAGCCAAATCTGTGGAGGAAATCCTGAAATTGGCAATACTGTGGATTTAGACTGATCCTAATAATGCATTTTATTATTTAGATGTAATAAAAATTCAACTGATGTGAAAAATAGTCAAACTTGCAGTTTAGTGAGAGTTTGAGTTGAGTGAAATGGTTTTAGGCTATGCTACATGAATGCCAACAGAGGCAATAGAGTTTTGCTAGCTGTTCACCTAACATTGGCAGGAGGACATCAACAATATATCACCTTCCACTGCCAGCAACAAACACCTAATGTCATTCACAAACTATGTATTTGGGTTTGGGGGTTATTCATAGAACCACAGAATGGGTTGGGTTGGAAAGGACCTTAAAGATGATCTAATTCCAGTCCCCCTGCCATGGGCAGGGACACCTCCCACTAGCCCAGGTTGCTCAGGGCCTCATCCAACCTGGTCTTGAACACCTCCAAGGAGGAGGCAGCCATAACCTCCCTGGGCAAACTGTTCCAGTCTCTCACCACCCTCACTGCAAAGAATTTCTTCCTAATCTCCAGTCTCAATCTCCCCTCCTCAAGCTTCAATCCATTGTTCCTTGTCCTATCACTACAAGCTCTTGTAAAAAGTCCCTCCCCAGATTTCTTGTAGGTCCCCTTCAGGTACTGGAAGTCCACTATAAGAATCATAGAATCAAAGAATTGTCAGGGTTGGAAGGGACCTCAAGAATCAGCCAGTTCCAAGCCCCCTGCCATGGGCAGGGACACCTCACACTACAGCAGGTTGCTCACAGCCACATCCAGCCTGGCTGCAAAAACCTCCAGGGATGAGGCTTCCACCACCTCCCTGGGCAACCTGTTCCAGTGTCTCATCACCCTCCTGAAGAAGAATTTCTTCCTAACATCCAATCTGAATCTACCAACTTCTAATTTTGCTCCATTCCCCCTTGTCCTATCACTACCTGACTCCTCAGAGACTTCTTGAGGTTGAACATCTCCCTTAGGGGAGGTTTTCCATCCCTCTGATCATCTCTGTGGCCTTTTCTGAAGCCACTCCAACAGTTCCATGTCCCTCTTATGCTGGGGACACCATCAATGAATGCAATACTCCAGGTGGCACCTTGTAAGAGCACAGTAGGGGGTAAAGGGGGAGAATCACCTCCCTCATCCTGCTGGCCACACTGCTTTGGATGCACCCCAGGATATAAGACATTTTTTTTTTGTAATGCTAATAATACCAAGACCTTATGTCCAGTGATATTGAAGAGAGTCTCTGGCCCAGTCCTGATCTATGGTATTTCCATTGATGCCAAAAGCAAGAGCCATATGCAGAGGGTTTCACATGGCCATCTGTGGATTGCTATCAGATTTCCTGGATTTTCTCTCTGCTACACCACTCTGTTTTCACTTAGCAAGTCCCAGCAGTTCAGTTCTTGCCCTGTGTCTTTAGTGCTTCTTAACTGAAAGTCTGTGGGACATCCTCTGATGAAGTTTTTAGGAATGCTGCTCCAGATTTTAAATACTAAGTAAGTTGTCAAAATAACTTCTTTTTTTGTTTTTTGTTTTTTTTTTTTTAAATCATTGTGACTCATAATTGATCTTTCTACCCATGAGGGGACTCTGAACAACCCATCTGAGTCAAATAAGCATGAGGCTATTGAAGATCATAGAATCATGGAAGAGTTTTGTTTGGAAAAGAATCATCCAGTCCACTTGTTCTGTAGCTCTACCAAGGCTGGTGCTAAACCATTTCCCTCAGCACCACATCTCTGCTTCTCTGAAATGCCTTTAGGGATGGGGATTCAACCACCTCCCTGGGCAGCCTGTGCCAGGGGTTGAGAAGCCTTTCAGGGAAGAAGCTTCTTCTGATACACAACCTGAAGCTCCCCTGGTGCAGCCTGGGGCATTTCCTCTCCTATCAGTCGTTCCTAGTAAGAAGAGATGACCTCCTGACTGCCTGAAAAGGGAGTGGTAGAGGGCAATCAGGTCTTCCCTCAGCCTCCTTTCCTCCACACTGAACACCCCCAGTTCCCTCAGCTGCTCCTCCCCAGTCCTGTTCTCTAGAACCTCCTCTGATGCAGCTTGAGGCCATTTCCTCTCACCCTATCTTTTGCTACTTAGTAGAACAAACTTCCACCTCACTCTAACCTCCTTTCAGAGAGCTGTAGAGAGCAATGAGGTCTCCCCTCAGCCTCCTCCAGACTGAACACCCCCAGCTCCCTCAGCTGCTCCTCACCAGCCCTATTATCCAGGCTCTTCCCCAGCTTTGTTGCCCTTCTCTGGACCTGCTCCACCACCTCCATGTCCTTGGAGTGAGGGCCCCAAAGCTGAACCCAATATTCAAGGTGTGGCCTCACCTGTGCTGAGTCCAGTGGGACAATCACTGCCCTGGTCCTGCTGGCCATACAAAATGATGATGTTCATGTCCTCTTTTCTAGGACTACTCACAAGCAGTGAAACTCAGAGCTGATATCTTCCTCTCAATAAAATTGCCAGAAGGGAAATACCTTCACAGTCAGCGTGGCTGTGGGAATGGATGAATTAGGATTAATAGACATTTTTTAATGAGCTTTCTAAATTGGCTATAATAGAGAAAACATTATAGCACACACTTGTCCCCACAATGCCACCTCAGCATGGGAAAGGTGGAAAAGAGCAAAGACTGGACATAGAAGCACAGAATCCCAGAGTGCCAGGTTGGGAGGGACCCCAGAGACCCTCTGCTCCAACCTTGCTATCTACCAGCAGAGCTGAAATGAGCTGGCCCAGCACCCTGCCAAGCTCAGCCTTCCAACTGTCCCATGGAGGGGACTCCACTGCTGCCCTTGGGAGATGATTCCAGTCTCTGCCTGTTCTCATTGAGCAAACATTTTCTCCTGCAGTCCCATGGGAATCTCCCCAGCAGTACCTTGTCCCCATCCCCCCTTGTCTTTTCCATGGGGTTCCTTGTCCACAGGGAGTCTCCATCCTCCTGGTAGCCTCCCTTCTGTACTGGTCCATGGTCATAGAATCATAGAATTGTCAGGGTTGGAAGGGACCTCAAGGATCATCCAGTTCCAACCCGCCCTGCCATGGGCAGGGACACCTCCCACTAGAGCAGGTTGCTCACAGCCACATCCAGCCTGGCCTTAAACACTGATAGTGATAAAAACTGGTGATAAGGTCTGCCCTGAGCCTTCTCTTCTCCGGGCTGAACACACCCAGCTCTCTTTCCTCATGTGGCAGGGCTTCCAAAGGACTTTCTGCAAATAGGTAGTTTGTACAAGAGACAGAAGAAACCAGAAGAACCTGAACATCCCTTCTTCAAAGAGTTAATGTCAAATGTGATGTCCATGGGATGCTTTAAAAAGGCTGAGGTGTGTCTACACCAAACCCCAGAACCTGCTGCAGAGATCCATGGGCTACCAAACCCAGAAACAAGCAAGTCCAGTGGCACAGTGGAAGGTTGTGGGGAGTTACCAGCTTGGGCCTCAGTCTGGGCTATCTTTCACTAATGCTGTGCTGAACCTGAGGCACATTAAAGACCTGCCTTGTAAAGAGTCAGCTTTGAAGTCCCAGCACATCGTCAAACTGTCCTTCTAGTGCTATTATGGGCTGGAGAGAGACAGATCCAGGCAATTCTGATTCTGCTGCAAGCTTTGGTGACTGTCAAGACCAGTTCTGGTGTCCCCAGCACAGTAAAGACATGGAATTGTTGGAGTAGGTCCAGATAAACACAATGAAGAGGGTCAGAGGGCTGGAGAACCTTCCCTGTGGGGACAAGTTGAGAGAGTTGGGACTGTTCAGCCTGGAGAAGAGAAGACTCCAGGGAGACCTTAGAGCAGCCTTCCAGTACCTGAAGAGGGCTCCAGGAGAGCTGGGAAGGGACTTTTTAACAAGGGCTTGGAGTGATAGGATGAGAGGCAATGGTTTGAGCTGGAAGAGGGGAGATTTAGACTGGAGATGAGGAAGGAATTCTTTGCAATGAGGGTGGTGAGACACTGGAATAGGTTGCCCAGGGAGGTTGTGGATGGCCCCTCCCTGGAGGTGTTCAAGGCCAGGCTGGTTGGTGGTGTCTCTGCCCATGGCAAGGGGGTTGGAACTAGATAATCTTTAAGGTCCTTTCCAACCCAAACCATTCTGTGATTTTGTGGTTTAACACAAATTGTTTTAGTGCTTTGTTTGAGTCTAAGATTAGGATAGAGAATAATCAGATACCTTTGTAAAATAGACATGAATATTAAATTAAAAAAAAATGTAAAATAAAACAAATAAAATAAAATACAACAAAACGAAACAAAACAAAACAAAACAAAATAAAATAAAATAAAATAAAATAAAATAAAATACAACAAAACAAAATGAAGTAAAACAAAATAAAATAATAAAATAAAATAAATAAAATAAAGTAAAGTAAAATAAAATACTAAAATAAAATAAAATACTAAAATAAAATAAAACACTAAAATAAAATAACATTATAAAATAAAATAAATAAAATAAAATATAGTAAAATAAAATATAGTAAATTAAAATAAAACACTGAAATAAAAAAATACTAAAATAAAATAAAATACTAAAATAAAATAAAATACTAAAATAAAATACTAAGACAAATTAAAAAAATAAATTAAAGTAAAATAAACCAAAATAAAATATTAAATTAAATTAAATTTAAATTAAATTTAAAAAGAACTGATATTTGAATCCTTCTTTGATTATTAATTTATTCTTGACAAAGATTCTGAGTAAGGATGCTAATCAATGGAGAGAATCCAATTGTGAGGGCTGAAATAAATCAGTTTTAGCACATGTCAGAGCCTCTCCGTTCTCAGGGGCTGAAATCAAGCTGGGCACTTACCTTCTTCAGAAAGAGGGCTATGACTTCACAGAAGATTTTGGTTTTGAGAGGGGAAAATGAGACACTAACATTTCCCTCATCCCACAAGGTCAGAAGCAGCTGCATTTCCCAACCCAGGTGTTGTGCACTTCAGGCAGCAGGTGCTCCAGCAGATCCCCGCATGCCGCCCTGGCTAGGAGCTTTCAACAGTTGTCTTAAATGCTGATCTCTTCTGAACATGTGACCATATAACCACATGCTCAGATCCTAGGAATTGTGAGGATGGTGACTGGAGGCTTGTGTAGCAGTTTCCTGCTGGACCCTTGGAAATTAGCAGTCCTTGCCTTCACTTCTCAACAGGATTGCTGCAGACATTGGCCTGTCGTTACAGATGGCTTCCTTGCTCTCTGCCCAGCAGCCACACACAAACCATGCACCCAATTACTGCTGCCACTGAACAAAAAACCAGGGCAAAGTTCGTTGTCTTCAATGGGCATGCAGTTCTGACCCGGTGTGTCATTTACATATTCTAATGAGTCGTTAGCATATGCTAATTACAAGCCTGAGCCTAGCCCTGGCACTTCTAAAAGATGCTGGGTGATGCTCTGTGCATGTTGGTTAGTGCTGGACTGCTGAATCAGGTCTGAATACAGGTAAAGGCTTTTTTAGAATCTTACAATCATAGAATCAAAGAATCAAAGAGCTTTAAGATCATCACAGAATCAGAGAATTGTTAGGGTTGGAAGGGACCTCAAGGATCATCCAGTTCCATCCGCCTTCCATGGGCAGGGACACCTCACACTACATCAGGTTGCTCGCAGCCACAACCAGCCTGGCCATCAAAACCTGCTGGGATGAGGCTTCTACCAACTCTCTGGGCAACCTGTTCCAGTATCTCAGCATCCTCATGGGGAAGAATTTCTTCCTAACATCCAATCTGGCCATCAAAACCTCCAGGGATGAGGCTTCTACCACCTCCCAGGGCAACCTGTTCCAGTATCTCCCCACCCTTATGGTGAAGAATTTATTCCTAAAATCCAGTCTGAATCTACCCATTTCTGGTTTTGTTCCATCCTCCCCTAGTCCTATCACTCCTTGACACCCTAAAAAGTCCCTCCCCAGCTTTCTTGTAGCCCCGTTCAGATACTGGAAGGCCACAAGAAGGTCTCCTGGGAGCCTTCTCTCCAGACTGCACAACCCCAACTCTCTCAGTCTGTCCTCACAGCAGAGCAGCTCCAGCCCTCTGCTCATCCTCGTGGCCCTTCTCTGGACACGTTCCAATATCAGACCAATGTGATTATTTAGACCTTATCACTATTTTCCCTTTTAACATCCAATGCTAATTTATTTCCATTCTGCCACTTCCCTACTCAATCTGTGGAAATTTTTCCTAGGCACAGCCAAAAACTGCCACCGGAAGAGGTGTCATTGCCCACTGCCAGGGCTGGTGGCTGCTCCGAGGTGACTCTTCACACAGGTTGCACCACAGCTGCCAGTATCCTGGGTTTTTTTTTTTTGGTTTTTTTTTTTTCTTTTCAAACAAACTTCTATCAAGTAGAAGTGATTAGCCAAATTAATGTGGAGTTAATGTCCCAGAGCAGCACAATTTGTTCTCAGAACTTCACGGGACATTTAGCTAACAGCTTCGAGAAAGGGTTCCGTGTGATAAAGCGATCAGAGACAGTCACAGCAGTGAGCTCAGATATGCAGGGCTAGGTACAGCTTTTGGGCTACCATAAATTAAAGAATAACTTTTAAATAATGGATGTAGCCAGGCAAGCATATGGGGGGGGGGGGGGGGGGGGGGAGCGGGGGGGAGGGGGGAGGAGAAACCACTTTGGAAAGTTTCTTGCTGTTTTCACAGTGCATCTTGGGAATGGAAGAGCTGAGGGCCACCAGCAGAGAACTGCACTGGGGAAGGAGGGAAAAGTTAGGTTTGGGAAGGTCAAAATATCAAAATTAAGGTGGAGGTCCAGGTCTTTTATCCCTGGACATGCTAATGGCAACAGGATTTCAATGACTACTGTTTGTCCTTATACAACAACCTTCTGTCTGTAGACACCACACTTGGAATACTGTGTCCAGTTTTAGGTTCCCCAGTTCAAGAGGGACAGGGGTCTGCAGGAGAGAGTCTAATGAAGAGCTACAAGGATGATGAAGGGACCTGAACATCTCTCTGGTGCAGACAGCCTGAGAGACCTGGAGCTGTTTGGTCTGGAGAAGAGAACATTGAGAGGGGATCTTGTCCATGTCTATAAATGTCTGAAGGGTGGGGGTCAAGAAGGGGCCAGGCTCTTTTTAGTGGTGCCCAGTGACAGGACAAGAGGCAATAGACACAAATTGGAACACAACAAGTTCCATCTCAACATGAGGAGACATCTCTTCACTATGAGGGTGATGGAGCCCTGGAGCAGGCTGCCCAGAGAGGTTGTGGAGTCTCCTTCTCTGGAGACAATCAAGATCAGTCTGGGTGTGTTCCTGTGTGACCTGCCCTAGGTGGTCCTGCTTTGGCAGAGGGGTTGTTCTCAATGATCTCCAGAGGTCTCTTCCAACCCCTACCCTTCTATGATCTCCAAACCATGTGTGGAGCAACAGGAGTCTGTTGTAGGACAGTGGATGTCAGCTGTTTCTGAAAGGCTCTCAGAAGAGCCTGCCCTAAAGGATGCTGAACAATTATTAGTGATCTCTCTTACAGAATAAATCCAGACAGGGGCCAGACCAGGATGGCAATCCTTCTGCAGGTGCATTGCCTGAGCTGCCTGGGGAAGCTCACACAACACCTGCTCCAGCACTACCTGACTGGAGTGGAACCACTGCAATTAGTCTCTCATTTTAATGAGCACCAGAGGCAGTCACAGCTTTTTTTAAATCACCCCCTTGTGATATTATCCTTTGAAGTGCTGTTAGTCCTCCACTACCAGCAAGATCTGTGAGGAAATGGCTGATGGTACCATTCAGGTGTGCTGGGCACCCTCAGACCAGGTCTACAACTGCTTTGTAGTTTTCAGGGGTTTGAAACACGAACATTGGCTGCAAACAAGACCCTCTTTGGCTGCAGATGAGAAAACATAGGGAAAAACTTTACTTTGAGAGTGCTGGGGCCCTGGAACAAGCTGCGCAGAGAAGTTTCATAGATTCACAAAATACCAGGTTGAAAGTGACCTCAAGGATCATCTAGTCCAACCTTTCAGGGTAAGACCAGAGTTTAAATGAGACAGGCTAGCACCCTGTCAAGCTGGGCCTTGAAACTGTCTGATGCAGAGGGATCCACCACCTCCTTTAGGAGATTATTCCAATGTTTAATAGTTCAAAGGAGGTTATGGAGTCTCTTTCTCTGGAGACTTTCAAAACCCACCTGGGTGCGTTCCTGTGTGACCTGCTGTAGGCAAACCTGCTCTAGCAGAGGGGTTGGATTGGGTGATCTCCAGAGGTCCATTCTGTGATTTTTGTGATCCTGCGATCATCTCTCCTCTGCCAGTGAGGTAGATGGCTCCTCTAAGACAGCTGATTGACCATTTGACCTAGGTTGGCCCAAAATGGCAAGAGTAGCCACTCCAGGGCCATGGTGTTAAATTAACTCCTAGAAATCTCCTCTCAATTTAAACATCTCTTCTTTGCAAGGCCAACTGCACCTTCTTTATGTGAAGTCCCACATTCCTAGGGCTCATCACTGTGACTCATTCACCTCAGCTAATGCAGATAAAGTATGGGAAAAAAAAAAAAAAAAAAACTTCCAGTGTAGCAAATGTCCAGAGGATGAACAGAGCAGAACAATTCTGTGTGCACTTCAGGATCAAAGAAATCCTGCAAATTAACATTCCATCAGCTTCAAAACCCAGCAACTTTGTGGGAAGCTTTTAAGAACATATTCCGTGGTCAGATGATTGCATGTTGGGTTAGGACCAAAAGTGATTAAAGGTTGAAATTAGAAGCCTCTGAAATAAGCTGGGATCCCTAGAAAATCAGTGCACAGCTCACTGTAAATTTGCTTATGAATTTTTTAGGCACTAAGTAGACAAAATTGCTGTTAATCACATGTAAATTGAGACACTGGAACTAATCCACTGAAATTAGTGGGATTTTTGCCATTGAGTTCCACAAGAGCAGGATTGGGCCTGCTCTGAGCAAGAAAGGTGAGGTGGAAGATTAGTGTCATGAAGAAGAAAGGCTTAGACCAGGTCTCAGTATCAAAATGATGGATAACTCAGGAAGTAACCAACCCTTCACTCTTTTTCTCTCCCCAGAAAAGGCATCATCAGCTCAATATCTGTTCCAACCTCAAGTGCCACTTCTGTGGAGAAAAAGGTACATTTTGTTAGCATGATCTGTTCATATCAAAATTCAAACCCAGAAACTTATTCCCTCCCCCCATTAATTAAATGTTTGGTAAGTGGCACAAGGAGCAGAAAGCCAGTCTGCAGGGAGTTGTCAGGAAAAGGATTGCATTGACACTAAACTGGTTGGGAGTGTTGGTCTGCTGGAGGGTAGGAAGGCTCTGCAAAGGAATCTCTGCAGCCTGGATTGCTGGGCTGAGGTCACTTGTATGAGGTTTCACAAAGCCAAGGGCTGGGTCCTGCACTTGGGTCACAATAACCTCATGAAAACTCCAGGCTTGAGGCAGAGTGGTTGGAAAGTTGCCCTGCAGAAATGAGCCTGGGGGTGCTGGTTGACAGCAGCTGAAGACGAGCCACGGGGTGGCCAGGTGGCCAGGAAGGTCTGGTCTGGATCAGCAATGGTGACCAGGGCAGGGATTGACCTCCATACTCAGCACTGTTGAGGTCACAGATTGAGTCCTGGGTTCAGTTTTGGGCCCTCACTCCAAGAAGGACATTGAGGGGTAGAGCAGGTCCAGAGAAGAGCAACAAAGCTGGGGAAGGGTCTGGAGAACAGGGCTGGGGAGGAGCAGCTGAGGGTATTGGGAGTGTTTATTGTGGGAAGAGGAGGTTCAGGGGAGACCTCATTGCTCTCTACAGCTCCCTGAATGGAGGTTGCAGTGAGGTGGGGGTTGGTCTCTTCTCCCTAGTCTTAGGTGATAGAAAGAGAGGAAACAGCCTGAAATTGTGCCAAGGGAGAGTTAGGTTGGGGATTAGGAAAAAATTCTTTGCTGCAAGAGTGGTCAGGGATTGGAAGAGACTGCCCAGGGAGGTGGTGGAGTCCCCATCCCTGGAGGTGTTCAAGAAATGTGTGGCCATGGCACTTGGGGGCATGGTTTAATGGCCATGGTGATGTTGGTGGTTGGAGTGGATGATCTCTTCCAATCAAAACAATTCTGTGCTGGCAGTGCTGCTGTGGGGTGCTGTGGTCTTCCTGCCCATCATGGTTGGATGGGTCACCTGCAGAGACACTGCAGCCTGGAGTCAGATAATCATCCTTACTGTGGACATGAACCAATATGTACAGGTAATAAAGGGGCAGAACCTCAATTAAAAGTAAAACTCAGCTGCATTTCAGAGCAAAACAACTGCAAGCTGAAGACAGAATTGTTTTGTTATCCAGAGTTCAGCCTCAGTATGTATTTATCTACTGCAGCTTTTGGGAATTAGTAGGCAGAGTCTCTGCATCAATTATTGATGGTGCTGTAACCCCCCTCCATGGCAGGCCAGAATGTACAGATGGCCTTTGCACTTCCAAGGTACAACCATCCAATATTGATCACTATTTCCTGTACTGTTTAACCTCATGGACAAATCATTACCAGCTCACATCTACGGAGGCAGAGATCCCCTAATTCTCCTTTCCTCCCTTTCCTGGACTCAGCACAGCAACTGAGGGCAGGATGAGGAGATAAGTGAATAATCTCTTTAAGCTGCCTCTGCACCATATTCTCAGGCTATTGGAGATCCTTGGCAAAACTCCACCTTGAGACTGGCTCTGCACTGCTCTAGCTGTTCCTGAAGACTCATTTGAACAATGACAGCCATGGGCCATGGCTTATCAGCCATGCTGCTCCGTCTGTTTTCTTCTGTTGCTTCTGCCAAAGCCTGGTGGAAGTGTTTTTTACCCAGCCTGAGAAATATCTTACACAAGGTAAATTCTCCAGAGGCCCTTTATGCATGATTTACAGCATCATTATGCCATCACACAGCCATAAAACCCATCAAGTCCCAAAGTCTGAAAGCAAGACTCACACAGGCTCACAGCTTCCTCTAACTGCTCCTGCACCTCCAGAACATGTGCAGCATAAACCTCACCTCATGACCCAACATGGTGCCCTCTCAGGCCACTGTGGGCTGTCAATGGGTCGCATGTTGCATGTGATGCCTCTGAAGGAGAAGAGGGCTGGAAAGCCCTCAACAGATCAGAGCATCGTAAAACCACAGAATGGTGTGGGGTTGGAAGGGACTTCTGGAAATCAGCCAATTCTGCCCCCCTGATCGAGCAGGATCACCTGGGGGTTGCCCAGGGCTGCAATGTCCAGGTAGGTTTGGAATCTCTCCAGAGAAGGAGACTCCACAACCTCTCTGGGCAGCCTGCTCCAGGACTCCAGCACCCTCACAGTAAAGAAGTTTTTCCTAAAGTTCAAGTGAAACCTCCTGTGTTCTAGTTTGTGCCCACTGCCCCTTGTCCTATCACTGGGCACCACTGAGAAGAGCCCAAACCCATCCTCTTGACTTCCACCCTTTAGCTGTTGCTATTGATCAGCATTGATCAGATGCCCTCTCAGTCTGCTCTTCTCCAGGCTAACCAGTTCCAAGTCTCTCAGCCTTCCCTCCTCAGAGAGATGCTCATCCTCATGGCTCTCTATCAGACTCCAGCAGTTCCCTCTCCCTCTTGAACTGGAGAAAACACTCCAGCTGTAGCCTCACCAGGCCAGAATAGAGGGTGAGGAGGACCTCCCTGAACCCAGTGGCCACAGCCAGGAGACCACTGGCCACATTGCTGGCTCCTGGTGGCCTTGTCCACCAGCACTCCCAGGGCCTTTTCTGCAGCGCTGTTTTCCAGCAGCTCACCCCTCAGTGGTACAGGTGCAAGGGAATTATAACACCCAGGTGCAGCTCTCTGTATTGCCCTTGTTGAACATCATGAGGTTCCTCTCTGCCCAGCCCTCCAGCCAGGCCAGGTCCATGGCAGCACAGCCTGTGGGGTATCAGTCACTGATGTGGCTGTAGCTGGGATGTGCCTGGGTGACAGAGGCTGCGTCAAAGCACCGTGGCTCTTCCCACATCATCTGCTGGTAGGAAGTTTTCTCTGCTCAGCAGATAAGCCACTGCACATCCTCAGCTGTCAGAAGAGAAGCTGAGAGTCTGGGCAAACATGAATTAAACACAACTGCTTGGGCACTGTGTGATGACAAGCACGTTCCCATCCATTATTCTCAGCTACCCTACAAGAAATCATTTCGGTATCACTGGCTGCCTCTATGTATTCACTCATTTGAATATAATGACTCTGCTTTCATCTGAAGACTTCAAATTCCTCTGGGCAAATTGGATTTATTTATTTTTTTTCCCCCCCAAATCTTTGTGAATTGAAAAATTTAGTAGCCATGGTTGATTTCCCATTGTGATGGGGACATTGCTCTCTTAGCTGTCTCTCAGGCAGAGTATATCACCTGAAGTGTGAAGTTCTATAAGCACAAATTATGCCTGATACTGAGATGCCTTCTTTTTTTTTATTTTTTTCCTAATTAGTAAAGTTAATTTGATTTAAATGGCAGTTCTGCTGAGGTGCTTGTATTTATTCCACTTTGAATTCACCAGCGTTATAAGAATGTTTTCAAAACAACAAATGAAGCTGCAAGTTTCCTGTGGTCAAGCAAAAAAAACCCCTACAATAACAACAAAAAAAACCACCCAACCATCCCACTAATTATTCTTTGAACATGTTATTCCCAAACATTTTGAGAGGCTTTGCTTTGCTTTATTCACAGACTCTGATTTTTTTAGAACTGATGAGTTTTCTTTCATGGCAGAATATTACAAATTTCACCCAGGAAGACCCAAGGAAAACATAGAACCACAGAAGTGTTTCAGTTGGAAATGATCTCGAAGATCAGTAAGTCCAATCATCAACCCAACCCCACCATGGCCATTAAACCACGGCCCCAAGTGCCATGGACACACATTTCTTGAACACCTTCAGGGATGGGGACTCCACCACCTCCCTGGGCAGCCTCTTCCAGTGCCTGACCACTCTTGCTGAAAAGAAATTTTTCCTAATCACCAACCTAACCCTTCCCTAGAACAATTTCAGGCCATTTCCTCTTGCCCTATTTCGTGATACTAGGGAGAAGAGCCCAATCCCCACCTCCCTGCAACCTCTTTTCAGGCAGCTGTAGAGATCAATGAGGTCTCCCCTCAGCCTCCTCTTCTCCAGGCTGAACAACCCCAGCTCCCTCAGCTGCCCCACTCTTTGTGAGGAACACATTATCCTGAGGCAGTTTGATTTCAGTCTGGTGTTTTTGCAGCCTCCTGTGGGTCCCAGCACTGCCCCACTGTGGGGACCACAGAAGGCTAGCAAAAGCAGCATGCCCACTGCCAGTAGAATTCCATTTGCTGTGTGGAGATACCCATCTCCAGTGAGAAAGCCTTTGGGGTCCACAGATTAAAAGATGCTGAAAACCCACTGCCCTAGGAATTGTGCTCCTACCCTGGAGTTATCTTTGCTAAATGGGCAGAGCTGACAAGCAGGTCCAATATGGTGAAGAGAGATCCCCAGGTTATTAACAACACGGTGGCATCTGGAAGTTCTGCAGAGCAATAGAGGCACAGCTCTAACCAGGGACTTTTTCAGCCTCTTGTATAGCCCCAGCTGTTAAAGATTTAGCATATTACATGTAATACCCTCAGCAACAGACTTTGATGTACCTTCAACTGCAGAACATCTTTTGTGGCTAACAAGAAGGAATGATTGTTTATTATCTGCTAGGCCCTTAGAACGGCGTCTCTGCAGAAAAAAAAAATGATCTGTGTGTTCTTGTACCTATGAAATATTGATATCAGAGGAAATTGCTCTGCAATCCAAAGCCCACAAAGTCATGAACATTTATTTCTTTTTTCTGGATTACACTAGGAAATGGCCAAAATCTGCATAAGACAAAGGGGATGTGTTGCACTTGGGGCAGTCAGAGTTTTAGGTGGAAAAAGGGAAACAGCGTGGTGCAAACCCAACGATGCTTCTAGGTGACATGAAGTGATTTATTCTAAGGATTAGAATACAGCTTATTGCAAAATGCTGAAGCAATTTGTTCTTTGGGTTTGCCTTTTCCTTGCTGCAGCACAAGCAAAGAGTAAGGGATGTGTCCTGGCAGAAATCCAGTTTGGGAAATTACATTTTGCCTGACCCTAAATTCACCTGGCATACTAAAAAAAACCCAAAACCAAACCCATAATAAAACTAGAAGAATGAAAAGCCTCCAGACCTAAATTGTTGTCTGTTGCTGTAATTATTAGTCAGCAGGTAACATCTGATGGCTCCCTCTAGTTTTGGGAAGAAGAGATCATTGTTTGCAGGGCTCTTTACGAAGTTATATGCTTTCATTCCCTAGAATGAAAACCATACTATATATATATATACCATAACTGGCTTGGGGAAGCCTTTATTTGTTTCTGAGATGCCCTACATCTTCAGTAACTCATCTTAGACTAATCTAATCTCCTTGGCTTCAAATTTGTGTTTGAGTAGCAAATAGTTCCTCATAGAATCATAGAATGGTTTGGATTGGAAGGGATCTCCAAAGATCACCCAGCCCAACCTCCCTGCAGTCTGCTGTGGGCTGCCCAGAGAGGTTGTGGAGTCTCCTTCTCTGGAGAGTTTCAAGACCCATTTGGATGTGTTCCTGTGAGACCTGTGCTGGATTCTATGGTCCTGCTCTGGCAGGGGGGGTTGGACTTGATGATCTTCGAAGGTCCCTTCCAACCCCTAACATCCTATGATCCAGTGGTCCTATGATCCTCCACTAGATCACGTTGCCCAGGGCCCTGTCAAGCCAAGCCTTGAGTATCTCCAATATCATAGAATTGTTTCAGTTGGAAAAGACATCTCCATTTAAGACATCTCCAACTAAGTCAGGCTGCCCAGGGCCACATCAAGCCTGTTATTGATTATCTCCAGGGATGGAGCCTCAATAACATCCCTGGGCAACCTGTTCCAGTACTGTAAAGAATCTGCTTCTAATGTCCAACCTACCCCTATCCTGCTCCAGTCTCAAACCATTGCCCCTCATCCTATCACTCCAAGCCCTTCTAAACAGTCCCTCCCCAGCCATTCTGCAGGTCATTTGTAAGATGGGCTGTGCTCAACTGACTTTCTTTTGTGGAGATAATAGTCTCCAAAATTGCTTAGTTTTGATTTACAGACATAAATTAGTAATAAACGTCTTTAATGGCTGCAGACACTTTGGAGTTGATAATTAAATTGTAAAGGGGGCTATAAATGGATGGGAAGAAGACAATATGCTCCTTTCATTATTGTGCACATTACAGGCTTGACTTAAATAGTTAAGGAAGAGTGGAGACCCTTTGCACCAGGCAAGGAGCAATGCCACACTGAGTGACAGACCCTGCCCTGAAGGGTCTTGACTCTTGACTCTCTCAAATCTTGACAGTTTTGAGAGAGAAGCAAAGCCTGCAAACTGATGAAGAGATTTGCCTGGGCTAACACTGCTAGTTCTCACCAAGGCTGCTGCTTCCATGTCCATGACCTTGTTCACTGCACAGCAGTCACTGCAGAAGACATAAAGGGTGGGAATTATAACTTATCAAGTTCCCACAATACTAAATAGAGAAATAATTTCACCTGTGTTGGTAACAGGTTCATTGTGCAAAGAAAAGAGAAGATTTTTTTTTTCCCCCTTGACTTCCAGCTCAGTAATATGTGAGAGGTCAGTTAGTCCTGTCAGCAGATGCTCTGTGTGTGCTAGAAAACATGCTAAGAAGAGATTGACCAAATCAGGATCTTCTAAAAGGGGATTGTGGAGCTCTGTTTTCATTTTCAGTGGGAAATGTCAGTTGCCTACCTGAGTGTTGAGAAACTATCAAAAAGACCTCTTGAGAGCCATGCAGTTCATCTTAAAATCATGAAATATATAGAATAGAACTGTAATTGTAGTAAAGGTCTTCTGCTTGCATGTATTTGATATAAAACTTATAAAATGTGTGGTGTGAACATCAAGGCTTACTCTGTAACTGTAACCCAACTTTGTTTTTAATGACCTTATAATTACATTTCAACACCTGAAGGGGACCTACAGAAAGACTGGGGAGGGACTGTTTAGAAGGGCTTGGAGTGACAGGATGAGAGGCAGTGGAGCAGAGTAGATTTAGGCTGAAAATCATCAGGAAGTTCTTCACAATGAGAGTGGTAAAATATTGGAGCAGGTTGCCCAGGGATGTGGTTGAGGCTCCATCTCTGGAGACATTCAAGATCAGACTGTATGTGGCCCTGGGCAGCCTGATCTAGTTGGAGGTGTCCCTGCTGAGTGCAGGGGGGGTTGGACAAGATGACCTTTGAGGGTTCCTTCCAACCCAATGCAATCTGTGAAAGCTGAGAAGTGTCTGGAATCACTTAGCCCTGGCATGGATGACTTTCACGAGACAGCACATATTGCAAGACTCACTATGAAAAGCAAGAAAAAAATAACTAAGATAGAGACAGTTCCAGACCATTTCAGCCTTTACTGGATATCTTCAGTCTTCAAACTGCAACACAGGTTATCTTACCTCAAACCAAACTTTTGTTGTTATGTAATTACTCATAATTAAAAATTATGAGTACCTGGAGTACTGCATCCAGCTCTGGTGTCCTCAGTACTGGAAGGGCATGGACCTGATGGATTGGGTCCAGAGGAGGGACATGAAAATGATCAGGGGTTGGAGCACCTCTGCTACAAGGACAGGCTGAGGGAGCTGTGGCTGCTCAGCCTAGAGAAGTGAAGGCTCCAGGGAGACCTTGAAGCAGCCTTCCAGTACCTGAAGGGGGCTACAAGAAGGCTGCAGAGGAACTGTTTGCAAAGTGACAGGATGAGGGGCAATGGCTTCAAACTACAGAAGGGCAGATTTAGACTGGGTGTTAGGAGGAAGTTCTTTACCAAGAGAGAGGTGGAACACTTGAACAGGTTGCCCAGGGACATAATTGAGGCCCCATCTTTGGAGGTATTCAAGGTCAGGCTTGACTTGGCTATGGGTAACCTGATCTAGTTGAGGATGTGCCTGCTGACTGCAGGGAGGTTGGACTGGATGACCTTTGGAGATCCCTTCAACCCAACCCATTCATGATTCTATGGTTTCTGGATTGATTTCTTTTACAATATCACCCTCCAGCATCAGTATTTACTGTCCATGTTTAATATTCACACTTGGTATCCTTCTTCAGTTTTCTGTCATTAGTCACCTCCCTGTAAATGTTTTTGAGGACAGGACATGCCTAAGCTTTAGTTTTCCATGAGGCACCTCTGTGCATCTCCCATGCACAGAAGATTTCCACTTAAAGGCTCCACAAAACCTCATTTTCTTCCTTGTCAACCTTCTTTGCTTTCCAAAGAAAGAAAACAAAAACTGTTGTTAAAGAGGGAAAAAAAAAAAAAACAAACAACAACAACAGCGACTGAGATTTGTTTTCAAATATCCTGAAGTGGGTGATCAAGTTTACCAGCCAATAAATAATTTCAGATGTTCATTCACAGATTTTCAAAGAAGAACAAAATAAAAGTGTGTGTATGACACTTGCCTTGGTGTTCTTGATCTTGGAAGTTCATCAGTGAATATTAACCCCAAAAGTTCAAGGAAATTGCAACAGAGATGTTCTCAGACTGCTGACAGTTTGTGAGAGAAACTTGCAAAGCTCAGTGTCATAGATTTTGATGAGGGGAAGCTTTTTGCAAAGCAGTAGTATTGGATTGAAACAACCTTTCCATGGGCAGGGGCAAAACAAGAGCAGAAACTGCATGCTTAGGACATGACTTAAAGCTCAGCAAGCTTTTGAAGGGGTGTGTTCATACATCTGCTCATCTTCAACAAAGGGAAAAATCACTGAGTGATTGATTTTTGCCCACCATAAAAACATTTGATACATTTGATATCTTTGTTTTGCGTTACTCTAGATGCTGTTCAGTTGTTGAACTGACATCAATTAAGTCACTCACTCCCAGAAGCTTCAAAACTGAAGTCACAGAATCACAGAAACATTCAGGTTAGAAGAGACCCTCAGGATCACCAAGTCCAACCCAGAGTCCTACTCTACAAGGGTCACCCCTAAACCATAGCCCCAAGCACCACATCCAAACCACCTTTAAACACATCCAGGGTTGGTGACTCAACCACCTCCCTGCCCAGCACATTCCAATGCCATTCCCTCTTGTTCTATCACTGTGAGAAGAGACCAACACCAGCCTCTCTACAACTTCTTTTCATCTAGTTGTAGACAGCAATGAGGTCTCCCTTCAGCCTCCTCTTTTCCAAACTAACCATCCCCAGCTCTTTCAGTTGTTCTTCATCAGATTTATTCTCCAGGCCTTTCACAGCTTCCTTGCCCTCCTCTGAACTGGCTCCAGCACCTCCACATCTCTCCTGTATTGAGCTGCCCAAAACTGGACACAACACTCAAGGTGTGGCCTCATCAAAGCTGAGTACAAGTGGTCCAGGCAGGCTGGGGAGGGAATGTCTATAAGGACTTGTAGTGATAGGATGAGGGGCAATGCTTTGAAAGTGGAGCAGAGGAGGTTTAGGCTGAACATTAGGTGGAAGTTCTTTACTATGAGAGTAGGGAAATAGTGGAACAGGTTGCCCAGGAATGTGGTTGAGGCCCCATCCCTGCAGACATTCAAGATCAGACTTGATGTGGCCCTGGGCACCCTGCTCTAGCTGGAGGTGTTCTTGCTGACTGCAGGTGGTTTGGACAAGATGACCTTAAAGAAGTCCAATGCAGTCTATGAATCTGTGACTTTCTGGTGATAACCAGCTAGTCTTACCCAAAGGAATTCTGCCTGCTTGCATAGGAAGATCACAAAAAGAGACAATCTTACCCAGTTCACTAATTAAATTAACAAGATGAGTGAGTATATATTAATAATAGATAATTCAGATGCTTTTCACCTCCATTATGAACAGATTTTATGAGATTTTAAGTATTTATTATGGTGAGTTCTCAATATGCAAAATAACTCCTAGGACCCAATGTCAAACTTAGGACTCTGATTTTCCACCCAGAAAAATTGTATCAGTCACAATTCCCATGGATGCTGTTACATGGTGCATGATATCCCATAGGAAAGTGGTAGATGATTGGAATTGTCTCCAGTGTGTAAGTAAGTATCAATATTTGAATCCTCTCTATGCTGCTGGATGTATTAGGACACTGTACATCCAGGTTGTTCTCTTTCAAAGCCAGGCTGGATGGGGCCTAGAGGAATCTGGCTTAGTAGGAGATGTTCCTGCCCATGGCAGGGGATTGGAACTAGATGATCTTTAAGGTCTCTCCCAGCCCAAACCCTTCTCTGACTGGCTCCAATGTAGTGCCTGTGTTATCTGGTAGCTTGTGGCTGACAAAGCTAAGTAGGAGATACTCAGGGCAACAGTATTAGAAAGTGGGAAGGAATGCACTGGGACAGATTCTTGAACTCTGCTCTGGTTGTCCAGTGTGACTTGGTTGCTTTTTGCCCAGATGGCTTCCTGCAAAGTCAGAATAAAAAAATCATAAAATCATTTAGCTTGGAAAAAAACTTGAAGGTCGTTTGGGTGGTTGGTTGGACTCAATGATCTTGGAGGTCTCTTCCAACCTGGTTGATTCCGTGATGGGGGTGATGGTTGGAATGAGATTGGGGATGTGGAGGATGATCTGGAGACTTTCCAGACCTGCCTGGATGTGTTCCTGTGTGGCCTGCACTGCATTATATGGTTGTGTGCTTCTGCTTTGGCAGGGGGGTTGGACTCGAGGATCTCCTGAGGTCCCTTCCGACCCCTAACATCCTGTGAGCCTGTGAGTGTGAGTCCAACCATTAACCTGACACTGTCAAGTCCTTTGCTAAACCTCAGCACTACAGCTTCCTGTCTTTTAAATCCTTCCAGGGATGAGGATTCAACCCCTTCCCTGGGCAGCCTGGGCTTGGCAACCTTCTCACTGAAGACATTTCCCCTAATGTCCAGACTAAACCTCCCCTGGTGCAACCTGAGGCCATTTCCTCTTGGCCTGTTGCTTGTTACCTGGGACAAGAGACTGATCCCTCCTGGCTCCAACATCCTTTCAGGCAGCTGTAGAGAGCAAATGAATACCCTAAAAGCTGAGGCTGCATCTGCACTGCTGGTTTGGCTGGAAGTAATCATCAGATGTTTACAGAATTTCCATTTGTCTCCTCTTACCCTGCACTGGTTTGATTCACAGTGTGGCCTTGGTGCTTGTGAATAAGATTTCTTTAAGAACAACCTGAAAAAGAAACTCTCCTCCTGGCTTGGATTAGATGCACTCACAATCCATGTGGAGTCATAAGGCTCCATACAAACGGGGCTCCATACTAATAAATACAAATAACAAAGGCTGTATACAAATAACCACCTGGTGCTTTGAATGGCTTTGAAACACAGGCATGAGAGGGAAGTTCAGCCCTGAGGACCTGGCTGAATCCATCCTGAAATAAAGCCCTGTCACTCCATGTAGTGTAAATGCAGAGACCTTTCACTACCAACCTCTCCAGCTGTCTCTGAGAGGGCAGAGCTGCAACTCAAACTGCTGAGCTGCAAACCAGTCTCTCTCTTTGTGAAAAGAGGCTTTAGTACAAAGGAACTCCATAAAACCTGTCACTGATGGGAATTCCTGAACTTATCAGGGAGTCATAGAATTGTTTCATTTGGAAAAGGCCTCCAAAGTCATTGAGTCCAGCCAGCAACCCAACACCACCATGGCCACTAAACCCTGTCCCCAAGTGCCATGGCCACACATTTCTTGAACACCTCCAGGGATGGGGACTCCACCACCTCCCTGGGCAGCCTCTTCCAATCCCTGACCACTTTTGCAGCAAAGAAATTTTTCCTAATCTCCAACCTAACCCTCTCCTGGCACAATTTCAGGCCATTCCCTCTCCTTGGTACTTGGGAGAAGAGACCAACCCCACCTCACTGCAATCTCCTTTCAGGTAATTGTAAAGTAGTTATGTAGCAGCAGTTAACATTAAGCAGTATTGCCTACAAAAGTCTATGTCTCTCAGATATAATTTCAGAAGCTGCTGTCTTGTTAAAAACAGAATTTAGCAAAGCAGTCTCAAGCAACAAAGTGCAAAAGGGAAAAGCTCTTTTTTGTTGTTTTCTTTCTTTGTAATTTTGGATATTTTCAGGGATATTAAATTATAAAATAGAATCATAGAATGGTTTGGGTTGGAAGGGACCTCCAAAGGTTATCTAGTCCAACCCAGCTGTAGTCAGTAGGGACATCCTCCATTGACACCGTCCTCCAGGTTGCCCATAGCCTTGTCAAGCCTAACCTTGAATATCTTCAGTGGTGGGGCCTCAACTACCTCAAGTCCTTTTCCACAGAGGTGCTCTGAATTTCATCACTGAACTTTTAGACTAGAGCAGGGTAGACTTAACCTGGATATTAGGAGGAAAATCTTCACAATGAGAGTGGTGAAATACTGGAACAAGTTGCCTGGAGATGTGGTTGAGGCTCCATCCCTGGTGACATTCAAGTTCAAACTTGATGTGGCCTTGAGCATCCTGATCTATTTGGAGGTGTCCCTGCTCACTGCAGGGGGGGGGTTGGACAAGCTGACCTTCAAGGGTCCCTTCCAACCCTATGCATTCTGTGATTTATATGGCAGTGCAGCAGGTTTTGGGTACTGGTGTTGGTCCTAACAACCTGCTTCAGAGAGGAGGAAAAATTCATGTCAGTTAGGCACTATTTAGCTACAGTATAGTTGCAGTCCCCTTTCCATGCTGTGTAGTCACACCCTGGACCTCCCCTGTGTGGCATCTGGCATGTGTGGGAGGGTGGATATGGGGCCACACTGGCACATAACCACCTAGAAAGGAGCTGAGAGCGCAGGATGTCTTGTACAAGCTGCTGCTGCTCTGAGCAGCAATCACAAGCTGCCTGGCTTAGGGAATTGTAGGGCACCAATCACTGCAGAATCTAAGTGCCAATAATGCTTAACATTTATTTTACACTTTGCAGAGTTAAAGTGCTGCAGGAACATTAGCTAATTAATTATTGCATCTCCCCTGTGAGGTGGGTCGGTCGGTAAGTATTAGTCCCATGTTACGGACAGGAAAGCTGAGATGCAGCTTTTTTTCCCCTTTTCTTTTGCTCCTGAATTCCTCAAAGCTCCAGACACTCTCTAGAGGAGTTTGTTGCAAGTTGCTTGCCCAAAGCCACTTCTCAATTTGGGAGCTTAGGCAGCATTATGAAACTGGACCTCTGGTTCCCTGTCTCTTGCTTGCTCCTCACGCACGGCACGGACTGCTTTGGGGTGGTAAGGAAGCTGTCATGTTGCAGCAATGGAAAGTGAAAAGCACAAAAATCAGACCTAAAGCCACAAAGCCAGTGCTCTGCCAGGTCTGCTCTGCCCAGAGCTCCAGGCAGTTCATCTAGCTACTCCTCTCCCCATACCACAGGTTTCCCAGAAATGGGCTAGCTAAGCAATGCCTTTGGAGCAGGTACCCAGAGGCAACCTTGCAAGAAACAGGAGCTGTGCTCCTCAGTTAACCTGCTGCTCAGGAAGCCCAGAGCTATGATGGGCTGGGATGTCTGAGAACTCAGTAATACTCCTTAAAGCTTTCCACAGTGACAAATCATTCAGCATTCAAATCACTGGAAGTGGCCCTAAGGTTCAAACACTGATTTTGTTGCTCAGATCCAGGTCCTAGCAGAAATTGAATTTATATTGGGCCTTTGTTTGTTTGGCAGCAACTTTCAGGGTCTTGGTAGCACTTGGAGATCTGGCCCTTTGATTCATCTGTGGATTGCATTAGTAAGCCAGGAGCATTCATAAGTGGTGTAAGACATGACATCATTGACATCAATCATAGAGTTCTGGAGTTTACAAAACCACCAGACCTCTTCAGTAGCAAACATTATGGCTTTCAGAAGCTATTGGCTTCTCCTTTTAGTCTGCTATTGCTTTTAGCTTGTTCCTCCTTGGAGTTCTGAGTTTAGTTTATGAAGTGAAAGCCTTCAGTCTTTGTGTTGATCTCTTCTGACAGTAACAAGTGGTAGGACAAGAGGAAATGGACCCAGGCTGCATCAGAGGAGGTTTAGGTTGAATATCAGAAGAAACTTCTTCCCTGAAAGGGTTCTCAAAGACTGACACAGGCTTCCCAGGGAAGTGGTTGAATCCCTGTCCCTGGAGGTGTTTCAAGGAGGCAGAGATGTGGTGCTGAGGAACATGGCTCAGCACCAGACTTGGGTTAATGGTTGGACTCGATGATAATAAAGTTTTTTTTTCAACTGAAATGATTCCATGACTGTATGATTCTACAATTCTGTGATTCCGTGACTCAGGATTAGCCAGCCCATCACCAAATAACCCCCTGCATCCGGGTTTGGTTATCTGTCATGTGCCATCTGTCAAGTCAGCATGATGGAGCAAACATTAATGTCTTAGTGAAAATGGTCCAAAATATTGAGTGATGAAAGACATGCTCAGAGAGTGAGATATTTGCAACTACTTGAATCTGTGGATGATACTTCCACGAATGTTTTCTTCCTTACAGGGCTCTGATCTTGGGTGGTGTTGAAGAGAAAACAATCTCACCAGAGACAGTAAGTGGAGAATCTCCCTACTTTGACTTGTACAGGTTATCATAGAACCACAGAATCACAGAATCATAGAATCTTAGAACCATAGAGTCACAGAATGATAAAATCATAGAATCATAGAATGACAGAATCACAGAATCATAGAATCATGGAATCACAGAATCATAGAATCATAGAACCACAGAATCACAGAATCATAGAATATTAGGACCATAGAATCACCGAATCCTAGAATGACAGAATCACAGAATCATAGAATCATAGAATCAGAGAATCAGAGAATCACAGAATCAGAGAATCACAGAATAATAGAATCACAGAATAATAGAATCGTAGAGTAATAGAATCATAGAATAATAGAATCATAGATTAATAGAAACGTAGAATCACAGAATCATAGAGTCATAGAATCATAGAAGCATAGAATCACAGAAGCATAGAATCACAGAATCAGAGAATCATAGACTCATGAAATTATAGATTCATAGAATCACACAATAATAGAATCACAGAATCATAGAATCACAGAATCAGAGAATCAGGGAATCATAGGAGTTGGAAGGGACCTCTGCAGATCATCAAAATCCAACTCCCCTGCCAAAGCAGGATCACTTAGGGCAGGTGACACAGGAATGCATCCAGACATAACATTCCAGGTTATGTTTGGAACTGGGAAAGGGTCAGTCCCAAGAGTTTAGTGATGCTAAACCAGACCCCCAAATTATCTGATGAATATTGGGTTATGTTGTGCTAGTCCCCTCTTGGTAAGCCCAGACAGTATTTTCAGCCTTGCCTTTGCAGTTGTTCAGGCTGAAAACACAATTTAGCTTTTTCTTTTCATTCCTAGTTGTGAATCTGAGCTAATCAATGGCCCCTAACAGCTGGTGCTTTAAGAAACCCCCAGGATCCCCCAGACCCGGCAATTTCAAAATGTGATTCATAAAGCTAATTGCAGTTCTTCATGTAAGTAGAACTAATTACATGTTTGTACTTGACCTTTAAACACCAGTTCTGTTTTCTCTCTGAGACTTTTGTGGGTTTAATTTCTTCACCTCCCTGTTTATTGTTCTTAATCAAATTGTGCCCTCAAGTGATTAAGAAATCAAATTAAGGTTTCGTGCTTTTCTTTGAGTGTGTGATGGAGAGAAGGGGGTTAAGGTAAACACTTCCATTGCCAATACTTAAAAAAGTTAAAGTATTAGTTTGATGGATTTCAGTCCTTCTTCAGAGTGCTAACAGTACAAATATTGCTGTGGTATCACAGAGTCATAGAATGGTTTGTGTTGGAAGGGACCTCCAAAGGTCATCTAGTCCACCCCCCTCTGCAGTCAGCAGGGACATCCTCCATTGGGTCAGGCTGCCCAGAGCCCCATCGAGCCTGACCTTGAATGTCTTCAAGCATGGGGCCTCAGTTACCTTCCCAGCCAACCTGTTGCAGTGTTCCACCATTCTCATGGTCCAGAACTTGTTCCTAACATCCAATCTAAAGCTCCTCTCATGTCAAACCATTGTGTCTCATCCTATCACTGCAGGCCTTTGGAAACAGTCCCTCTGCAGCCTTCTTGTAGCCCCCTTCAGGTACTGGAAGGTTGCTCCTTCTCCAACCTGAGCACCTCCAGCTCCCTCAGCCTGTCCTTGGAGCAGAGGTGCTCCCACCTCCTGATCATTTTCATGTCCCTCTTTTGGGTCCCTGTCCTTCCTGTGTTGAGGGCACTAGAGCTGGACACAATACTGCAGGTGAGGTCTCACCAGAGCAGAGTGGCAGAATCACGTCCCTTGACCTGCTGGCCATGCTTCTTTTGCTGCAGCCCAGGATACCATTGGCCTTCTAGGCTGCATGTGCACAATGTTGGCTCATGTCCAGCTTCTCATCCACCAGAACTCTCAAGTCCTTCTCCACAGGGTTGCTTTCTGTCACCTCAAGACAACATGATTAGAGTTTTCCTATGGAATTGTTACATATTTTCATACATTCATAAAATGGTTTGGGTTGGAAGGGACCTCAAAGATCATCTAGTTCCAACCAACCCACCATAAGCAGAGACACCTCCCACTAGCCCAAGTTGCTCAAGACCTCATTCAACCTGGCCCTGCCCAGGGAGGGAGCATCCACAACCTCCCTGGGCAACCTGTTCCAGTGTCTCACCACCCACACTGTAAAGAATTTCTTCATAATCTCCAGCCTAAATCTCCCCTCTTCAAGCTTAAATCCAGTTCTCATCCTATTACATCAAGCCTTTGTAAAAAGAGAGTGCAAGAGGTCTTCTTCAGTTCAGCAAGGTGCAAATCAAAAAGGCATGACGAAGAGCGCACCTGACTTTGAAAACCACTTTCAATAATCCCCAAGCAGTAGCATAAAGCAAGATTATTTTTAAAATCATGTTGAACTTTTAATTCTGGCAGAAGCCTTTGAAAAATCTTTCCTGGTAGCCTTCCCTGGCACCCACTGAACATTGGCAGCCTTGGCAAACTGGCAGGAGAGAGGATGCAGAAATCATCTCGTTCGGAGGTCTGACTCACGGCGCCTTGGCTCCGCCAATCTTGATGCCCTACCCTTGGGTTCTCCTGCCCCGTCCATCACTGCTGTGCTGGGGATTGGGCTGCTGCCTGCAGATAATGAATTCTGCATTTCCTCCTCTTCTTTCATCTCACCTCTAAGCTGGAAACCTGAAATACTCAGTGTTGACTCTTCTCCTGCATCTTACTTCCCACGTAACCATGAAGCAGCGGCGAGGAGCGGGCAGACTTGGATGGATGTTTTTTGGGCTGCTCTCCTTCCTGACCCGATGCCTCTGCTGGAAAGCTGACACCACTTGCTGTGGGCAAGTTGTGATGTGGTTTGTTTAACAGGGTAAATCATGCTTTTATCCCTGGAAATAAGATGTGGTGGAGACACGTTGTCATGGTTACTTAGCCATTTCCCCAGAGCCACAACACCAGCATCCCAGAGGGGCCATAATTCTATTTTATGCATATGCATGAGGCTAGCAGGTGCTTTGGCACTTTAATTATATATTTTTATTATTTTTTTTTAAAGTTTTTTTCTTTATTTTTTTTTAAATGGCTAACTGTAAAACTGTGAGAGAAACACAAAATGAAAAGGATAATCAATGGACTTGGAAAGCAGGCAATAGGATTGTCAGGGAAAAAGGGGAGTGGAGGGGTGGGGGGAAATATGAGTCCTGGTTTCTGAAAGCCACTGCCAGGATTTCAAATAAATTAGGGTGTTTCCTTAATGATGTAGGCAAGTCAAGGAGACACTGAAAAATGCAACCTTCAGGTAGGAGGGAAAGAATATATGCAGAATGGAAATGTATGGAATTTTTCTATAGGAAAGTTCCTCAGCTCATGGAAACAAGCAGAGGAGGTGGAGTGAGAAACAAGAATGAATAAAATATTAACAACTCCTAAATAATTCAAAAAATCCCCCCCCTAAACAACAATAAACCATGCAACTCCTGAAACTATTGGAAAAATGATTGGGATCATCAGACGGCTACTTTCATGCTCTTTAGGGGGTTTTGGAATTTACTGCTCTCCTTTTAACTGCTGTCTCCTCCAGAGTCAGTCAGGACCTACCAGCTCCTGCTGCCCCATGTGTTAATTACTGTCCCTCAATTGAAACAAAGACTGCAGATTTTTAGCTCAGTACCATGCAAAGCAAAACAGTTTTAAGTCAAAATAACTTCTAAGGATAAAGATTTAGAATCATAGAACTGTCAGGGTTGGAAGGGACCTCAAGGCTCAGCCAGTTCCAACCCCCCTGCCATGGGCAGGGACACCTCACACTACAGCAGGTTGCTCACAGCCACATCCAGCCTGGCTGCAAAAACCTCCAGGGATGAGGCTTCCACCACCTCCCTGGGCAACCTGTGCCAGTGTCTCACCACCCTCCTGGGGAAGAATTTCTTCCTAACATCCAATCTGAATCTACCCATTTCCAGTTTTGCTCCATTCCCCCCAGGCCTATCACTCCCTGACACCCTAAAAAGTCCCTCCCCAGCTTTCTTGTAGGACCAAATTTCCCAAATTCTGTTCAGCTATCTATATTTATCTTCAGATATATCAGCTGCTGTGTAACTCATGCACATAATATGGACATCCAAATATTGTACTGGAGATACAAGCAAGGAGTTTTGCAGAAGCTGAGTGAAGCCACCTGGAGCACTTTGTTCTCCTATAGCAGAAAACTTGGGAATAACATAAAACCAGGGGGGAAAAAAGTCAGAAAAAGATCCTAGGACGTTGCCTGTTCTACTCCTCTGTCTTCCTTGTCACACTACGACATCATTCCCTACTGATGCCACCCCTGACAAGATCAAGGATCTCTACTGAAAGAAATACCACAACCACAAGCTACTTCTCCTGCTTCATTACAGTCCTGGCTGGAAAGCCTTCCTAAAGTCAACCCTGCTTCTGTTACTCAACTCCTTCACCACAGATGTGGCAGAGCACTCCTGTGCCCTTCAGCAACATTTTACATACCTGAGGACTGGTGTTAAATCCATCCTCAGCCTTTTCTTCTGCAGATTTTAAAATCTTTATTCCAAAGTCACCTTTTGCTCACCCCTTTCCTCCTCTTTCATTCTTTTTTCTACAGGTACCCTCCTGTCCTTATCCTAGGCCAGAGAGAGCATTTCAGCAGAGGTTTATCACTTCTCAGCAGAGCTCCAACACTACCTCATAATGGAGAAACAGGACTTAGGTTAAAATTGCACTGAAGTCTTACTTGCAGCTTGCCATGTTGTTCCAAAGACACTGGGACATGTTGCCCAGAGATGTCATGGAGGATCCAGGCTTGGAATTGTTCAAAGCCAGGTTGGATGAGGCCTTGAGCAAGCTGGTCTAATGGAAGGTCTCCCTACACATGTCAGGGAGGGTTGGAACTGAATGATCTTTAAGGTCCCTTCCAACCCAAACCATTCTATGATTCTGTGAATCCATGATGGAGCAGGTCCAGAGGAGGGCCACAAAAATGCTTAGGGGGTTGGAACCTCTCTCTTATGAAGACAGGCTGAGGGAGATGAGGTTGTTCAGGCTGGAGAAGGCTCCAGGGAGAGCTAAGAGTAACCTTCCAGTATCTGAAGGGGGCCTACAAGAAGGATGGAGAGGGACTGTTTACAAAAGCCTGCAGTGATAGGACCAGGGGCAATGGCTTCAAACTAGAGCACAGCAGATTGAAATTGGATGTTAGGAACAAGGTCTGCATCATGAGTGTAATGGAACACTGGAACAGGTCGCCCAGGGAGGTGGTTGAGGACCCATCCTAGGAGATATTCAATGTAAGGGTCAGCAGGGCTCTGGGCAACCTGATCTAATTGAGGATGTCCCAAGGACTGGATGACCTTTGGAGGTCCCTTCCAATCCAAACCATTCTATGATTCTATGACATCTGCAGCTATATAAACACTGGCCTGAACCAGACCCAGGTCAGCCCTTCAGAGGATTTCATGATAAATACTTTTGTTTGAATCATAAACCACTGCAACTGCAATCCAAATTGTTCTGTAGCTGCTTTACACTCTCTCATGACCACATCAGGTAGAGTAGTATCAAATCCCTTCCAAAGCCAAGGTGTGTATCCTCTGCTAACTCCCATTACCCCACAAGGCCCATTACACAGTCAGAAAAGAAAATAAGGTTCATTTGACATAGTATGATACATAAATATTGATTTCCAGATGCTTTACTTCTTACAGAGTCTTTCTGAGGGCTGAAGTTAATTTGACTCCTTGAGTCCTCCTTTTGCTTAAATAAAAACACAACGTGGTGCTTTCCTCCTTCCCTTGTTCTTCATTCCCTCTCCACAAGTTCCCAGGAACACTACTAATGACTCTGAGACAGCTTCAGCCAGTCCTTTAACTATCTTATACAAAATTCATCAGACTCAAAGGATTTCTAAAAAAGAAATGAACTTAAATGAATTCCCTTTACCTATTTTTTTCCCTTTTCTAGGCAAAAATCTTCATAGTTTTTGGTTTTAATCATGCTGGCTGCATGCTCACAACTGACCTTTTAATTGGCAAGGATGCAGGAACCCCTACTTCACAGACAGGCTGTCTCTGTGTCCTCTTTGAGACTTTCCTGCTTTGTGATCGTTTCTTCAGCATTGCTTTTGGTTTCCCTCTTAGTGCACATGCAGAATGGTTTCTTCTTACCCTTGGTTTCTCTGCCCAATGGTCTTTTTTAGCTTTTCTTGTTCTGTTTTTACATGCTCCTGAATCACAGGGTGATAGGGGTTGGAAGGGACCTCTGGAGATCATCTAGTTCAAGCCTCCCTGCCAAAACAGACTCATCTAGAACAGGTTGCACAGGATGGCATCCAGGCAGGCTTTAAATGACTCCAGGGAAAGCGACTCCACCACCTCTCTGGGCAGCTTGGTCCAGGGCTCCATCACCCTTAAATTAAAGAAGTTCCTCCTCATGTTTAGATGGAACTGCCTATGGCCAAGTTTGTGCCCATTTCTTCTTGTCCTGTTGCTGGGCACCACTGAAAAAAGCCTGGCCCCATCCTCCTGCCACCCAAAGTGTTGATAAGCAGGGATAAGATCCTCCCTCACTCTTCTCCAGGTTAAAAAGCCCCAAACAGCTCATCCTTTCTTCATAAGAGAGGTGTTCCAGTACTCTACTCATCTTTGTAGCCCTTTGCTGTATCCTTTCCAGCAGTTCCCTGTCCTTGATTTGGGGAGCCCAGAACTGGACACTGCACTCCACTCAGTCCATAGCATCTGAATGTGGCTTCTTCCTTCTGGGCACCCCTCTGTCTTCTACTGCAGGGGCTTTCCATTTCCAGCATTGTCAAAAGCCCCTTGCTACAATTGAGAGCTTCTCTTACTCAATGAGTTCAAGAGGGACAGGGATCTACTGGAGAGAGTCCAACAAAGAGCTACCAGGATGCTGAAGGGACTGGAACACTGCCCTATGAGGAGAGGCTGAGAGCCCTGGGGCTGTTAAGTCTGGAGAAGAGAAGACTGGGAGGGGATCTGATCAATGTCTATAAATATCTGAGGGCTGGGGGTCAGGAGGGAGGGGACAGGCTCTGCTCACTTGCACCCTGGAATAGGACAAGGGGCAATGGATACAAACTCCAGCACAGGAGGTTCCAGCTCAACATGAGGAGGAACTTCTTCACTGGGAGGGTCCCAGAGCACTGGAACAGGCTGCCCAGAGAGGTTGTGGAGTCTCCTTCTCTGGAGACTGTCAAGCCCCATCTGGATGTGTTCCTGTGTGACCTGTGCTGGATTCTGTGGGGCGATTGGACTCAGTGATCTTTGGAAGTCCCTTCCAAGCCCTAACATCCTGTGAGCCGTGATCCAGTTTTGTGGCCAGCTATGGTGGCCCTCCCACCATCTAAGTACCTGAGTTCTGTTCCTCTGTAATTATTACCTGTAAAACTTTCAGGCAGTTTTAGTCTTCTCTACATGCCAGGTTTCCAGCAAGTAGATGTCTCCAGACTGAAGCAACACCCCTCCTGTTTCACCCCTGCCTCTTCTTCCTTCCTCGTTATTATTCCAGACATGTGAATTCTCCCACCAAGGCTCTGTTAGGCCAATTAAGTCATAATTTTGATCTTGTATAAAGACTTCCAGCTCCACCTCTTTATCCCAAATATTTCTTCCATTAGTATACTACAGACATCTAAAGTGTTCAGTGGATTGATTCTCTACCCTCTGTGCCTCTCCTGTGACCCCATTTTGAATACCCAAACCTCTGCAATATTAGGTCCCAGTCAGGCTGCTCCTGTTTTGATTTTCCCTCATCAGCTCCTCCCTCGCTCCTACTTTGAAGCCCTGCTAACTAGGTTAGCAGCCTGTTGGATCTACAGCATGGAGCCAGTGCAGCAGGAAAACCTGAATACCCTCCAGCTGCATCTCAGGCTATGGCAGGCAGCATCTTTCCTTCCTAACATGCTTCCCCTGAAGAGCAGATCCAGCCAGCAGCAAACCTCCCCCCAGCAGAAGATTGTCCTCCACTCGCTCAGCTACTTTTTTACTTTGAGGGAGGGCTGGCTACAAATCTCATAGCTGGGGTCCAGTGTGTGATTTTTCTTACCACTGAGACATAAATATCCCTTGCTCCTCGGAACACATGCCTGCTGTTGATCTCCACAGGTACCATCTGCCTCAGGAGGGAGCCAGCTCCTGTGTCCCTAAGTGTAGAGAAGCAGTTTCCTACTCCAGTGGCAGTGCTGCTCCCTGCTCTAGCCAAACAGGCTATCTGTGCTTGGAAATCTCCTCACCCACTGTGTGTTCAGCCCCTCCAGGCTCCCTTCTTTGCCACCAAAGACACCTGGGGCACAGCCACCCCTCCTGTTGTTTACCTGGAGAGGTTGTGGAGTCTCTTTCTCTGGAAGCATTGAAAACCCACCTGGATGTGTTGCTGCATGACCTGCCCTGGGTCATCCTGCTTTGGCAGGGGGGGTTGGACTCAGTGATGTCTGGAGGTCACTTCCAAACCCTAGCAGTCTGTGATTCAGTGATGCTGTGATGCTGTGATTCTGTGATGCTGTGATGCTGTGATTCTGTGATGCCGTGATTCTATGATTCTGTGATGCTGTGATTCTATGATTCTGTGATGCTGTGGTGCTGTGATTCTGTGATGCTGTGATTCTATGATTCTGTGATGCTGTGATTCTATGATTCTATGATTCTGTGATTCTGTGATGCTGTGATTCTATGATTCTGTGATGCTATGATTCTGTGATTCTGTGATTCTGTGATGCTGTGATGCTGTGATTCTGTGATTCTATGATTCTGTGATTCTATGATTCTGTGATGCTGTGATTCTGTGATGCTGTGAAGCTGTAATTCTGCGATGCTGTGATTCTATGATTCTGTGATGCTGTGATTCTATGATTCTGTGATGCTGTGATGCTGTGATTCTGTGATTCTATGTTTCTGTGAAGCTGTGATGCTGTGATTCTGTGATTCTATGATTCTGTGATGCTGTGATGCTGTAATTCTGTGAAGCTGTGATGCTGTGATTCTGTGATTCTATGTTTCTGTGAAGCTGTGATGCTGTGAAGCTGTGATTCCCTTCCCCACTGGAAGGCAGAGAGAGGCCACATTCTTTGCAAATCCCAACCCAGCACAGGGCCAGAGGCACCCAGGATCAGCATTCCCCACCTGAGGTGCACCTCCTTGCTGCAGACCCACATCAAAGCCTGGCTTCATGAACTGGTGCATGCAGGCTGATCTCACTCCACCCTTACAACAAGACGTAGGGAGCTGCTCTTCTCTGGGAACAGAATGATGCTTCAAGTGTGTCTTCTGTTCTTGGCCATCAGAGCACCAGCCTGGGGACAAACCCACAACCAGATAGCTTCAGCCAGTCCTTTAAATATCCTATACAAAATTCATCATACCCAGAGGACTTGAAAACACTGGAGAAGGAAGCCTTGCAGCTTCCCCATCACTGCAGCTCCTCAAGCTGAGCTGCTTGGAGTCCAGGCGGTGTGAGCGTGTGTCCCACTGCTGCTCTTCGTGCAGGCACCTCATAAAAACCTGCAACCTCCTTGTTGGAAGGGTGCAGGACACACACTGCCACCACTGCCAGGCCTCTGCTGGCTTTTTGCCCTCCAACACTATGTGGTACATGTTGTTTAGCATGTGGAATGGTAAATATCTCCAGTCATAGGAAAAGACACAACAGCTGTTCTTTGTTACAACAATGAGTGACCACTAGGAAAACACTGCAAGAAGGAAAGCCTCTTCCTTTTCCTGGTGATTGTGTGTCTGATGCTTTCAGGCAAAGCAGCACTTCCCTCCAAGACCTGATGCTCTGTTCTTTCCCAGCACTTGTTATTGAAACAAGCTATTGTTGTTCCACCTATTGATTGGCATTGCCAATAACATGGAAGGCTCACAGCAGAATCCAGCTCCTGCAAAGGCAGTGTGGGCACAGAATCAAACAATTGTTGTGGTTGGAAAAGGCCTCTAAGGTCATTGAGTCCAACCTTCAACCTAACACCACCTTGACCATTAAGCTACATCCTGAAGTGCCATTTCCTCACATTTCTTGAACACCTCCAGGGATGGGGACTCCACCACCTCCCTGGGCAGCCTGTTCCAATCCCTGACCACTCTGGCAGCAAAGCAATTTTTCCTTATCTCCAACCTAAACCTCTCCTGGCACAATTTCAGGCCAATTCCTCTCCTGTCACCTGATACTAGAGAGAAGAGCCCAACCCCCACCTCACTGCAACCTCCTTTCAGGGAGTTGTAGAGAGCAGTGAGGTCTGCCCTCAGCCTCTTCTCCAGACTCCAGTTCCCCCAGCCATTCCTCATCAGACTTCTTCTGTAGACCCTTCACCAGGGTGACTGCAAGGGGTGACTGCACCCTTGCAAAGGCAGGGAAGGTGTGAAGGAGCAGCATGAACAAACTGGGCACCAGCTGGACTAGAACTGTTGTAGCCTCTGCCTCTGTTTATCTGAAGATGTCGTCTTCTACAGAATGAGGCAATTCTGACAACATCATTGCTGCTGGAACTGAGTTGGGCAGATCAAAGAGATAATTACCCTGTTCTAGAAATCCCTATTTTTGATGATGGGTTTTATTTCTCTCTCTCTTTTTTTTTTTTTTTTTTAAAGCCTATATCAACACAAAGATCCAATTGCAAAAGCATCAAACTGCCTCTTCAGTAGAAGCAGGGCTTTGATTTCATCTGATTTGACCCTTTCCACCACACTCATAAGTGCACTCCAGTGGTGGCTAGAGGTTAAAAAAAAAAAACAAAAAACAAAAAAACTTTGAAATTTAAATATGCAACTTGCAGCTGGGGTTGGATTTGCAAGCTGGGACACAGAGTACCTTTTGATGAGCAGCAGTTTTCATTACAGCTGTCAGAGAATACCTCCCCATTAGAAATAGAGGAGTACATTTAATTCAAGTCCAACCCTTACAGTGCCATCACTTACTAGAGACACTTCTGCTCTGTGAGTGAGGTTCTAATAATCCACTGAGCCATGTGGGACACACCAGGGTGATTAATGCTTGGATGGGAACATACACTGCACACAGAGTATATATTCCCCTCTTAAATGAATATCTCTGGGTTTCCATTGATACTGAGGTAGATTTGCTCTGTGCTGGCTCACATGAGGAAGCCTAGAACTGTGGGATCTATCACTCAGGAATAGCTCCTGATAAGACTAAGGCTCGGAACATGGCAAAGTGGAGGGGGGAAAAAAAAGAGAAAGTGAATTCATATTCACTTTTAATAAACTGGGGTAATTAGTCAGTTGAAATGCAATAGAAAGTGACAGCCTGTGACACATAAAAGACTGCAGACTGACAAAGATGGAGCTATTCTTCATTGCACTAACATCCGTTTCTTCATCAACATTGAATTTTTTCAGTCTCTTGGCATTTCAATTACATTAGAAAATGAAGGGCTAAAATCCTGGCTCTGCATATTTAGTTGGTTGGTTTTTTGGTTGTGGGGTTTTTTTTTTTTTTTCATCCCCTCTCCTCTCTGAGATTAAAGAAAAGAGGTGAGGAAAAAAACTTTCTCTGTGCTTTGCTTCTGTACCCCTCTCAATGATGGCAGTGGGCCATGGCATCCATGGTATCCATCAGGTTCTCCTCCTCCTCTACTCTGCCCTGGTGAGGTCATATCAGGACTACTGGGTCCAGTTCTGTGTTCCTCAGTTCAAGAAGGACAGAGACTTGCTGGAGAGGTTACAGCAAAGATGCTGAGGGGAGTGGAACATCTCTGTGGTGAGGAAAGACTGAGAGATTTTGGGGATTTTTAGCTTGGAGAAGTACAGACTGAGGGAGGATCTCATCAATGCTGATCAATTTTTCAAGAATGGGTGGCAGGAGGATGGGGCCAGGCTTTCTGCAGTGGTGCCCAGGGACAGGACAAGAAGTAATGAGCACACACTTCAAGGTAGGCAGTTCCACCTAAAGATGAGGAGGAACTTCTTTAGTGTAAGGGTGCACTGGACCAAGCTGCCCAGAGAGGTGGTGAAGTCTCCATCTCTGAAGACATTTAAAACTCACCTGGACATGTTCCTGTGCAACCTGCTCTGGGTGAACCTGCTTTGGCAGGGGGACTTGGACTCAATGATCTCCAGAGGTCCCTTCCAACCCCTACCATTCTGTGATTCTGTGATCACACACAGAGGAGAGGTTCAGCCTTGACATCGTCAAAGTGCTGCCAGGACTGTGAAATCTCACCAAGGGGAACCAACTGGGAGACAATGAGAAAGGGGGAAAAACAGGTTAGAAAGTATAAAAAATCTTTATGATAATAAAGATTTATGAAAGAAATTTAACCATGAAGCTCCAGATGCCCCTAGCACTCCTTTGCTCTTTGCATGGCAGGCAGAGCAGTGCCCTCACCTGCAGAGACACAGCCCCATGGCACTCCAGCAGAGCAGATGTGGTGCTGGTGCCATGGTTAGCCACATCCCGGATCACCAGATTGTAAATGCAGCTGCCAGGCTAAGATGGGAGGCCCAGCAGGGCTTCTCCCCATTCAGCTCACCCAGGGCACACCCAGAGCTGGACACCCCTGGGTTGTGCTGGTTCTAGCACTTGCTGGATCCCTCTGTGAGGCTCCATAACTTGCAGTGTCAGCACAAAACTAACTCCTGCTCCTAAGGAGGATGGCCTTGTGCTCAGTTAGCAAACTGAGCCAAACCTCTGTGAAGGCTCCAACTGTTTCCAGAGTCAGTGGAAGCAGAAGAGGAGGCTTGTTAGGGTGTCAGGTAGTGATAGGACTGGGGGGAATGGATCCAGGCTGGAGGAGGGGAGATTTAGATTAGACCTTAGGAAGAAGTTGTTCACTGTAAGGCTGGTGAGACACTGGAACAGGCTGCCCAGGAAGGTGGTGGAAGTCTCATCCCTGGAGGTTTTCAAGGCCAGGCTGGATGTGGCTCTGGGCAGCCTGATCTGGTGGAAAGCATCCCTGTCCATGGCAGAGAGGGTGGAACTGGATGATCCTTGGGGTCCCTTCCAATCCTGACAATTCTGTGATTCCACAGTTGTGGCACTGGGAGCAAGAAGGAAGGGAAGAATGGCAGGTACAGGAATATAGGGGAGAAGAGGAGAGGAGGATGGAACTGAAGCCCACCTTTCAGCTCACCTTCTGGGATCAGCAGCTCTTAGGCTCTGCCTAAGGAACTCGTGGTTCTTAGTTTTCTCTTGATTTTTGGCAAGATCCTCCTCTGAGGGCATAAATGGGGTTGTCTTATAAATGTGTGATGAGCCAGTGCACTTGTGCCATTTCAGCACCCAGTGGGGTTAAGCCTAGAGAGAGAGAGTGAGGCAATGCCTTTTATTAGATCACCTGAGACAGAGGTAAAAAGCAGAGCAGCTCTCAGTCCTTCCTCAGGTCAGAAGAAGCCTCACTGGCTGTCTTGGAGCAGCCTGCTGACCAGAGCACTGCTGCACTTCCCCTCACTCAGTTCCTTATTCTCCAGCAGAGAAAGAGAACTGATAAGAAAATAGCTTTGCAGGAAGAACAAATGCCATTTAAATCTTGGTTTTAATGACATCAGGACAATTTGCTGTGCAAAGCCTCAGCTTGCTGACTGGTGAACCACCACTGACTTCCCCCCGGGGCGTGCTGTTGTGTTAATCTTTATATATGGTTCTGAGAGCCTCAGATGGAAGGCACCAAGGCTGAGCTGTATAATTTCCTTGGAAGCCTCATGCTCTCATTTGGTTCACTCATCTGTCAAAGCAGCTTTTAATTTCTCAGTTGTAGGACTCGAGCCTTAAAATACACTAGCAGCCAGCAGCTCCCCTTTCAGGCTCTGAATGAAAGGCTCAGGTTTTCAACTCTTTCCAGTCCCCCTGCAGTTCTTATTGTTTTAATAGAGATGTGCTGTTCAGAAAAAAAAAAAAAAAAGCCAAACCCCCAACCCTTAGCTCTTAGCTGTAGGCATGAGAACTTCTGCTGCTGTGACCTAATACTTCACAGCACAGTCACTACTTCTATCACCTCAGTGAAAAAAAAAAAAAATGGATCTGGAGGGGACCTGCAGTCTACCCAGCATCCACAGAAAAATGGTGATGATCTGAGCTGCCTCCACTGCCTACCTCTGAGCCTTGTTTTTGCAGTGACAAAGAAGGAACTGTTGAAGAAGTGGAATAAGCAACCATATATTTTGAATAGATCTTACAAATCTCAGAGAGAGAAAAAAAAAAAAAAAAAAAAAAAAAGCCTCCAAAACCCCACCAGGATATGTTTGCAGCAGTGTTGGAATTATTCAGCTGTGAACCATTTGGTTGAAAAATATAGCCCTGAGATGTGCCTCTCTGTTCTTTCATCTGTCCCTTAGGTGCTCTGCAGAAGGTGCAGCCTGGGCACTGTCACAGGTTGCTGAAGGCATTTGATATCTTTTACATTCTCTAACTGGACTCCTTCTGCCTGACATCTCTCTTCTCTCCACAGAAAAGTCTCTTTTGATAACTGGGTGAACCAAAATTCTGAATTTTAAGCAGTCAGTGCCATGAGCAATTATGTTCTTATAAATGCTTGTTTGAGTAAAATTTAGGCTGCTGGAATTGTAGAATTGTTAAAGTTGGAAAGACCTCAAAGATCATCAATCCAATACCACCATGGACACCAAACCATGTCCTGAGTGCCACGTCTACATGTTTTTTGAACACCTTCAGGGATGAGGACTCTACCACCTCCTTGGGCAGCCTGTTCCTAACCACTCTTGCAGCAAAGAAATTTTCCTAATCTCTAACCTACACCTCCCTTGGTGCAACCTGAGGCCATTTCTTCTCATGCTGTTGTCAGTTACTAGGGGGAAGAAACAAACACCCCACTTGGGTCCAACCTCCTTTCAGGGAGCTGTAGAGAGCAATGAGGTCTCCCCTGAGCCTCCTCTTCTGCAGGCTAAACACCCCCAGGTCCCCCAGCTGTTCCTCACCAGCCCTGTCCTCCAGACCAACTTCATTGCCCTACTCTGGACACAAATTAGTCCTCCAGAAGAGGTATGGACAGATTGGATCTGAAGGGCAACCCACCTGGTGTGGTGCAAAGTACTGACTTGAGTGCTTACACTGGTGAAACTAAACCATTCCACACCAGCTGAGGGCTCTGCGTCTGTTTGGTTTTGCCTTTTTTAACTTCAGGCAACTTTTCACAGATAGGATTTTATTCTCACCCTGTTCAACCAGCAACGTTCCTGATCAGAAACAGAGTGTTCCTCTGCCAGGTCACTCCAGAAGTGAGATAAATGTGCAGATGATGAAGAAGGCTTAATCATAGTTTGCTTTTAACCCTTCCATTTTGCTCTCGAGTTGTTCAGGCTAGCAAATCACCTTGGCTCTGGAGGAAGATGGAAGGGAAACAAACTGGAGCCTGTTTTTTCACCTTAAGCAGCCAAGTGGTTAAAGGACTGGCATGTAAACAGCTCAGCTACACCTATGCTGTATTATGAAGTCCAGTGGGATTCTGCTTTAATCTTGAGAGGGAGTGTGAGGGGTTTGTTTTTCACAGGGGCTTTAGCCTACAGTTAAGTGCAAACACCTGCTGAAGTACTGGTAATTAGTAGGTAATTAGTAGCTAATGTTCTTAGAATTTAAAAAGAAAAGCTTACATAAGTAATTACTTACTATTTCTTATAATGTGCTGCTTTTCCTGAGATTTCATATCCCCAGAACATTTGCCAAGTTCCTAGGTTCCTCCACATACTAAATTGTTTATTAATTACACACGTATATTGCTTGTAGGAAAAAAAAAAAAAAAACCAACAAACCCAACCAACCCCAAACAACCCAACTGCATTAAAAGGCTGGAAACAGGAGTGAGTTATCTTTTAAATTACAGCACAAGGCTCACTGGAAATGGCAGAATTTGCAGAGGGTAACAGCTTTAGGAGGAGCATTAATTTGGGGCTGGGAGGAGTGGAGGATGGTGGTGGCTGGAGCAGTGAAAGCAACAGCTGGGGAGCCCAGAATGAGTTCTTTTTGCTTGGATGGGGGATAGAGAGGCACAAAGCAAGAAGCAGCCTCTTGCAGGGGGCTGGGGCTTTTTTTCTCAGGCTAGTAAATGTTTAGCACAGCTGTGGACCCCCAGTTGGATTCATGTTTTCCCAGCTCTATTCACACATTTCAGGTGTGCTAAGAGTTGGAGGCTGCTCTGGCTCTGCAGCAAAGCAGCCTGTGTGACATTTCACCTCTTGTAGAAGGATCTTTGAGTTATAAATCATCGTTGTATGGAAGAATCATTTCAGTGCTAAAGCAACAGTCCAAAAGTGAATGGAAACATGAATTGAATGGTAGAATGGTTTGGGTTGGAAGGAACTTTAAAGATCATCTAGTTCCAACCCACCTACCACTAGCCCAGGTTGCTCAAGGCCTTATGCACCTCCAGGGAGGGGACACACATGACCTCCTGGGCAACCTGTTCCAGTGTCTCAACAACTGCACTCTAAAGAGTTTCTTCCTAGTCTCCAGTCTCAATCTCCACTCTTCCAGCTTCAATCCATTCCCTCTTGCCCTGTCACTACAAGCCTTTGTACAAAGTCTCTCCCCAAGCTATCTTGTAGGTCCCCTTTAGGTACTGGAAAGCTGCTGTAAGGTCTTCTTCTAAGGATCTCCTTCTGAGGCTTCTCTTCTTTAGCCCAGACTCTCTCAGGCTGTCCCCATAATGCTCCAGCCCTCTGATCATCACAGTTCCAGGTCCTTCTTGTGTTGAGGGCTCCAGAAGTGGATGCAGTGCTCCAGGTTGGATCTCACCACAGCAGAGCAGAGAGGCAGAATCCTCTCCCTGTCCTGCTGGTCTCACTGCATTTGATGGTTAGCACTATCATGGTTATCACATGGCTGCCCTCTGGGCTGCCAGCTGACGTAGTGTTTCTCATCAACTGACACCCCCCAGTGCTTCTCCTCCAGACTGATCTGGACATTTCTGGGTGAATGGAAGAGCTGAAACATCTGCCTTGGCAAACTCTTTCAGCAGCCAGCACTCACCATTTTCCTAGGTGAGAAGTGTTAAGGCAGAGCTCTGCTTTTCTGTATGTTTGAGACCAGAGCTAACAGAGGATGCAACTAGAGGCTGTGATTGCATCTGCCAGCCTTGCTCTTGCAGCATGTGGGGCATGCTTTATATAAAGGCAGAAGAGGGGAAAACCTGCAGAGGTTCATCCATGATTGGGTGCTGCCTACCATGTGTCTTTCTGTGGGACCCTGCCTGCAGCCCAGCATCAGTCTCTTCCTTTATAAACTCCAGCACAGGAGGTTCCAGCTCACCATGAGGAGGAAATTCTTCACTGTGAGGGTCCCAGAGCACTGGAACAGGCTGTCCAGAGAGGTTGTGGAGTCTCCTTCTCTGGAGACTTTCAAGCCCCATCTGGATGTGTTCCTGTGTGACCTGTGCTGGATTCTATGGCCCTGCTCCAGCAGGGGTTTGGACTTGATGATCTCTGGAAGTCCCTTTCAACCCCTAACATCCTGTGACCCTATAGGACACACACTTTGTCCTCTCTGGTGGTGACTCTCCTGTGAGGTACAGTGCACAGGAGAGAAGGTTTAATGACAGCAAGGACCCTGTAAAGGTCAATCATTGTTCTACAAAGTAGCCCTTACATGGAAGAGGTTGAATTTCACCCTCTGAGCTCCTGCACTTGAGGGTGGGAGACAAAATTCTTGTGAGATCTGACATCTTCCTTCAACCCACACTATGCACAGGGCCCTGGAGACAGCTGAGTCCTCTCAGGATCTTCTCATGTAGCACAGGGGCTTTTGGAAGGAGAACCTCTCTGCTGTTCAAGGAAGCTATCTGATGTGAAGGAGCAGCCTTCCAGACCATGACCCTGGTGATGCAGCATGTATCCACCATAAGCACTTTCTTTTTGGGCCACCTGGCCTCATCTCAGCTTTATATAGAGTTTTCCCATGAGTTTGTTGAAATAGTGCTTATGTTGCTCTTGTTTCATGTTTGGATAGGTGATAGAGAGATTTCCTGTCTGTGCCTTTTGGAATAAAACCCTTGGAGAATCATGGACCTCTTTTCTTACCTTAAATACATTGATTGAGCTTTCTTATAGCCAAAAGAGAATCACAGTGACACTGTATTAAAAAAAAAAAAAAAAGTTTCCCCCTTTCCCAAAACCCACTTTGAAGAGATGGAAAGCACTTGTGTATCTGTTCAAAGACTTTGGATTTTGCTGGCACTCCCCCTGTTGATCCCACAGCCTCATCATACCTGGCTGCTGCTTTTGATGTTGGATATGTTGTTGCCAGAGTGATTTCCAATCAGTCACAAACTAGAGACACATTTCTAAGTAGATGGCCCTCAGCTCCTAATTTTTACCCCATTTCAACTAAGCCTCTATAAACCAAGAGCTTGTGGGGCAGCCTTGGCCAGGGCTGTGCTGCTTTAACAGAAAGGGGATTCACAGAATCACAGAGTCAACCAGGTTGGAAGAGACCTCAGAGATCATCCAGTCCAAACTATTACCTAGAATCATAGGATCATAGAATCACCCAGGTTGGAAGAGACCTCGGAGATCCTCCAGTCCAACCTAGCACCCAGCCCTATCCAATCAACCAGACCATGGCACTGAGTGCCTCATCCTGGCTTTTCTTGGACACCTCCACAGACAGCAACTCCACCATCTCCCTGGGCAGCACATTCCAATGCCATGAAATCATAGAATCATACCTAATACCTAGCATCTCCTGACAACTAACCCATGGCTCCAAGTGCCACATCCAAGCTTTTTTTGAACACCTACAGGGATGGTGACTCCACCACCTCCCTGGGCAGCACATTCCAATAGCAAATTACTCTTTCTGGGAAGAACTTTCTCCTCACCTCCAGCCTAAACTTCCCCTGGCACAGCTTGAGACTGTGTCCTCTTGTTCTGCTGCTGCTTGCCTGGGAGAAGAGCCCAACCCCCACCTGGCTACAACCTCCCTTCAGGTAGCTGTAGACAGCAATGAGGTCTCCCCTGAGCCTCCTCTTCTCCAGGCTAAACACCCCCAGCTCCCTCAGCCTCTCCTCACAGGGCTGTGCTCCAGACCTCTCCCCAGCCTTGTTGCCCTTCTCTGGACACATTCAAGTCTTTCGATGTCCTTCTTGAATTGAGGAGCCCAGAACTGGACACAGGACTCAAGGTGTGGCCTAACCAGTGCTGAGTACAGAGGACCTCTCCATTGAGGATGGAGCCACTCTTTGAAGATAAAGCATGAGGCTGAAATGCTTCTCTTTTTTCGTTGTTACTGTTCAGAGTTAAGTTTTGTTTTTAGCTTGGCGATGACTAAGAAAATAAAATACCAAAACCAAACAAACCTTCACAAATTGGACTAATTGAGATTAAAGCTGCTGGTGGGGCTTGAGCTTCCTCAGGGTTTTAGGTCCTCCAGAGCTGTTATTATTCTTTTCCAATCAATTAAGCTGGATGTAAAAGGGAAAAAAGAAAAAAAAAGGATAAAAGGAAAATTCCTTTTAAAAAAAATTAAAAGGGAAAATCACTTCCAAAAAAACCCCAGCCCCAAGGGTGAGGGAGAGTTGGTTGTTCCAGCTCTTGAGAAAAACACCCATGTTTTCATGGAGAGTTTTAACACTAGCTAACTAATCCCTTTGAGGTGTACATCTTAGAAGGCTCCAAGCCCAGGTGCATCTTAATAGCAACAACTATGAGCTCCTCTCACACAGAAGCCGATGGCATCCTGGTCTGCATCAGAGAGAGTGTGGCCAGCAAGAGCAGGGAAGTCATTCTGCCCTGTGTTCAGCACTGGTTGGACCACACCTTGAGTGCTGTGTCCAGTTCTGGGCTCCTCAATTCAAGAAGGACATTGAGAGACTTGAACATGTCCAGAGAAGGGCAATGAGGCTGGGGAGGGGTCTGGAGCACAGCCCTGTGAGGAGAGGCTGAGGGAGCTGGGGTTGTTTAGCCTGGAGAAGAGGAGGCTCAGGGCAGACCTCATTGCTCTCTACAACTACCTGAAGGGAGGTTGTAGCCAGGTGGGGGTTGGGCTCTTCTCCCAGGCAAGCAGCAGAACAAGAGGACACAGTCTCAAGCTGTGCAGGGGAAATTTAGGCTGGAGGTGAGGAGAAAGTTGTTCCCAGAAAGAGTAATTGGCCAAGGAATGTTCTGCCCAGGGAGGTGGTGGAGTCACCATCCCTGGAGGTGTTCAAAAAAAGCTTGGATGTGGCACTTGGAGCCATGGGTTAGTTGCCAGGAGGTGTTAGGTGTTAGGTAATAGGTTGGACTTCATAATCTCTGAGGTCTTTTCCAACCTGGTTGATTCTGTGTGATTCTGTGAGGCAGAAGCTGTCTCAGGAGGCACTTTAGTGCTAGGGCAGCATTTGTGTCCTGAAGACCAGGTCCTGGTGAGGACACACCAGGTGGTCCCTTCTGTTGCTCACCTTGGCTTTAGATTCATGCAATGTTTAACATAACTCAGGATTCCCTGAACTGCAAACAGCATTCAGGACTAAGAAGATATCTGAATGAAGTCATCCTAGGTGATGAAGTCATCCTAGGCCTTCCAGTACCTGGAAGGGAACTCACAAGGAAGGTGAGCTGAGGAGGGACTTTTGACAAGGGCTTGTAGTGATAGGATGAAGGGCAATGGCTTTGAGCTGGAAGGGGGGAGATGTAGACTGGAGATTAGGAAGAAATTCTTGACAGGGAGGGTGGAGAGACACTGGAAAAGGTTTCCCAGGGTGGTGCTGTGGATGTCCCCTCCCTGGAGGTGTTGAAGGCCAGGTTGGATGAGGTCTTGAGCAACCTGGGCTGGTAGAAGCTGTCCCTAGAGCCCATGGAACGAAATGGTCTTTAAGGTCCCTTCCAACCCAAACCATTCCATGAAGATATTTGTCCTTGCAGAGTCCTTAGGAAATGGTGGCTTTGGTGTCTCTGTCAATGACTCTTTCAGTGAAAAACTGCTGGCTTCAGGGTTTTTTTTAATTAAAAATAGTGTGTGCTTCATACTCCTATGGTAATGCTTTGGAAAAGTATTTATGTTTCCTAAATAAGCAGCAATTAAAAAAATTAAACAGCAAATCTGAGGCCCTTTAGGAGCTATTTCCTGCCACTGTGCTATGCACCAGGGATGTGTGAGGCTTCCTAATCATAGCTGGGGACCAGAGCAGATTATTTGTGCTTCAAAGGCATCGGTCTGCACATCCAAACTACAAAGTGCCAATCCTCTGCTTTAGTACCATTGGTGGTGTAGGACTGAGAACAAGCTTGCTGTGACTCCCATGAAAAGGGAAAAAAAATGTGCCACTCAGCCTGGCTGTTTGAATTCCTTCTTCTTACAGCACGTCTCAGAGAGGAGAAGCTAAGTCACTGTGGAAGGAGGGATGGGAAGAATGTTGACACAGGAGGATAGTCTCATATTCCTGGAACTGCAACAGAAAACTGCTTGCAAAAGCACAGAAATACCACCCAGCAGCTCAAGAAAGGCAGAGTAATTAATTTAAATAATTTTGAACACAAATTGGCATAAAAATACAAACACAGTTTGGCCAGGATGTAGGATTAAATGTACCTTGCCAAAGGGTTTGTGGCATTAAGTCATCTGACCTAGCCATGCTTCCAGACCTAACAAAAGAGCAGCTCTATAGCCCAGTCCCCTCTGTGGCACAGGCCAGGTGCCCTGGAGTTCTGCATGCAGCTTTATTTAGCTTTTAATACAGACTAGCCTTGGATAGACATCATATTTTTGCTGCTCCTCTCTCATGCTTAAGACATGCCTCAGTATGAGGACACAATTTAGTTACCTAGAAACCTCAAATGCTGTTGAAGATGCCCTGTGGATTCATGGAATGGCAATGGAATAGGTTGTCCAGGGAGGTGGTGGAGTCTCCATCCCTGGAGATGGCCTAGAAACGTGTGGCCATGGCACTCTGGACATGGTTTGATGGCCATGAAGTTATCAGGTTGATGGTTGGACTCAGTGATCTTAGAAGTCCTTTCACAGAATCATAGAAACATTCAGGTTGAAAAGCCCCTCAGGATCACCAAGTCCAGCCAGGAGCCCTACTCTACAGGGGTCACCCCTAAACCATAGCCCCAAGCACCACATCCAAACCACCTTTAAACAGATCCAGGGCTGGTGACTCCACCACCTCCCTGGGCAGCACATTCCAATCCCTGACCACTCTTGCCCTGAAAAAAATGTTTCCTACTGTCCAGTCTAAACCTCCCCAGTCACAGCTTGAGGCTGTTCCCTCTTGTTCCATCACTAAGTACCTGTGAGAAGAGATCAGCACCAACCTCTGCACAACCTCCTTTCAGGTAGTTGTAGACAGCAATGAGGTCTCCTCTCAGCCTCCTCTTTTTCAACCTAACCATCCCCAGCTCCTTCAGTTGCTCTTCATCAGATTTATTCTCCAGGCCCTTCCCCAGCTTCATTGCCTTCCTCTGCACTCACTCCAACCAAAACAATTCTACCATTCTGTGTACCACAACACTAGGAGAAGGCTCATGGCTTTCTGGACTAGAAACCAAGTGTCCCAAAACACAGAATCACGAAATCAACCAGGTTGGAAGAGACCTCCAAGATCACCAAGTCCAACTGATCACCCAACCCTAACTAATCAACCAGACCATGGCACTAAGTGCCTCATCCAGGCTCTTCTTAAACACCTCCAGGGACATTGAGCTCACCACCTCAGGCTGCTGTTGTAAAGCTGTAATGAAGTGGCAGTCCCTTTCAGTTCTTCTGTGATAGCCATTTGCAGCATTACCAAGCAAGATATTCCAGCTCTACTCAGAATAGTGTCTGTGATGGGAAGCAGTTTTTCTGAGGCTCCTACGTCTTCCTGGAGAGGTGAGCTGGATCATGACATCTTTGCCCCTTGATTAACAGCATCACAGTTTCACAGTATATCAGGGGCTGGAAGGGACCTCAAGAGATCAGCAGGTCCAACCCCCCTGCCAGAGCAGCATCACTTAGGGTAGTCTGCACAGGAATGCATCCAGCTGGGTTTGGAAAAGCTCCAGAGAAGGAGACTCCACAACCCCCCTGGGCAGCCTGTTCCATGGCTCTGTCACCCCCACTGTAAAGAAATTTCTTCTCATGTTGAGCTGAAATCTTCTCTGTTCAAGTTTGTCTCCATTGCTCCTTGTCCTATCACTGTGCACCACCCAAAAGAGCCTGGCCCCCTCCACTTGACCCCCACCCCTCAGCTATTGATAGACATTGATCAGATCCCTCTCAGCCTTCTCTTCTCCAGATAAACAGCCCCAGGGCTCTCAGTCTCTCTTCACAGGGGAGATGCTCAAGTCCTCTAATCATCCTTGTGGCTCTCCCTTGGATTCTCTCCAGCAGGTCTCTGCCTCTCTTGAACTGAGGAGCCCAAAACTGGACACAGGATTGCAGCTGTGGTCTCAGCAAGGCAGAGCAGAGAGGTAGAAGAACTTCTCTAGCCCTGCTGGACACCCTTCTTGATACATCCCAGGATCCCATTGGCTCCTGAAAACTGGTTTGATTTCAGGGCACTCATTTTACTTGTGTGGCAAACTGCTGGCAGGTCACAGAGCAAAAATGCACATGTCCTACTCTGAGCCTCAGCTGATGCATCTTTCACTCAGCTGATCTATCAATTCCCCACCAAAAGCTGTCTGCAGGTAACACAGGACAATGTTTATGCATCACAGGCTAATTTTGCTCTCAGTTCTATCCATTCCACTCCACTCCTTTCACTGGGCTTGACAGGTGTAAATGAGAGCAGTCAATTTTTTCTCTGTGACCTTATACAGAAATGAATGAGATCCTTCAAGACTTGGTTGCCTGTACATTCATAATAATGAAGTAACCACAGTGATCATCTAATGGCTTCTTTTTCACTGCTGCCTTAGGGGACTTGCTCAGCTTGCTTAATTGTAACTGGTGGATGATCCATCCTGGTCAGGCTTGGCCTGGGTTCAGCCTCAGGCAGTGGTGGGGAAAAGCTGCAACTGTGTGATGGTCCTTCCATGTAGCTTGGTGTGTGTTCAGTTTTGGGCTCCTCACTCCAAGAAGGACATTGAGTTGCTGGAGGGTGTTCAGAGCTGGGCAATGGAGCTGGCGAAGGGTCTGGAGAACAGGTGTGGTGAGGAGTGGCTGAGGGAAGTGGGCTTGCTTAGGCTAGAGAAGAGGAGCCTGAGGGAAGACCTCAGTGTTGCCTACAACTCCCTGAAAGGAGGTTGCAGTGAGGTGGGAGTTGGGCTCTTCTCCCTAGGAACAAGTGACAGGATGAGAAAAAATGATCTGAAATTATGCCAGGGGAGGTGTAGGTTGGAGATGTGGACAAATTTCTTTGCTGCAAGAGTGTTCAGACATTGGAACAGACATTGCCCAGGGAGGTGGTGGCACCACTGTCCCTGGAGGTGTTCAAGAAATGTGTGGCCATGGCACCTGGGGCCATGGTTTGATGCCCATGGTGGTGTTGGGATGAGGGTTGGACTCCATGATCTTGGAGGTGTCTTCCAATTAAAGCAATTCTGTGCTTCTCTGTACTACATTCTTAGAGAACCAGAGATACCTCTTGGGTTTATGACAATCATGTGTCTGTTGCTTGAATCACCTACCTGGGAGTCAGCCACCTCCCTGGGCAGCCTGTTCCAGACTTTGAGAACTCTTTCAAGGAAGAAGTTTCTTCTAATGCCCAACCTAAATCTTCCCTGGTGCACCTTATTCAGACAGCACAATGTCAGTGCCCTGCACAGCTTGTTCTAAAACATCATGAACCCATGGCTCCCAGCCTGAATGGAGGTTTTCCTGCCAGAATTTGTCTCTTGCCTGCTTTTTCATCTTTCCAATTACCTCCACAGATCTTGGTCTCTATAACCACATAATCCAATCATTGAGCATGAAAACATTTCCCCCTTTGTTCTGATTGTTCCATGGCTGAGGATGGTCCAAGGTGCCATGATGGAGTGCACTCAAGGACCTCTTAGGTGATCCTGTGTATTGTCATTGCTAATTTCCTGCCTTGAGAGGGAGGCAATGGTTGGCTTTGTTCCTTGTTTGATTCCTAGATGTGTCTACTTTTAGTGGGGATCAGTTTGTGTGCAGGCAGGGAAAAGGGGGCTGGATGTACAGGGGTAAGTTGCTGGCTCCTGTGCACAAGTGAAGAACTGCTCATTTGCAAGCAGATCTTGAAACACAGGGAGAGAATTGCATTGACAAAAGAATTGCTGCGGTGTCTGTGAGTAGAGACCCTGCACAAGGAGATGCTTTTGGTCTGTGTGGAGCAGAGAAGAAAGAGGATCCAAGGAGAACTTAGTATGGATAGTCTGAAGCAAATGGAAATCATTGATAACACAAACATAAAGGCTTGGCTTAGGCTTAGTGTTAGCATTGGACTTATGATGCATAAAAGCCATAAATCAATGGCAAGCTGAAAAGAATAATGTTTCTTTAACAAGTGCTGTAAGACTTGGAGGCTTAGCCCAGACCAAGCACAGAGTAGAAAGCTTCACACACACACACACAAAATAATAATAATTGAGGTCTCTGCAAAATATTTCAATTTTTTTATTGATTGAAGGCAATTATCCCTTAATTGCATATTTAAATGAGGTATTAGGAGGTTTAACTAAGCAATGCCTCTTAATTGCTGCTGCACACTAGGTGTCACAGATTGTGTTTATTTCATATGTTAATTAAAGAGAATGGGTATTTTATTTTATTGACTAGTGAGCTCTTCAGGCTGTACTGCTTAGGACCAAGGATGTCTCAGGTGTCTCCAGGACCCTGGGTGTTAATGTAATCATTAGAAAGGTTCCAGTTTTAGATGAGGAGGTGTATCTCCATTTCATGGATATTTTCAGCCACTTAGACCCTCTGGAAGTTGTGGGAGGGGGAATCTGCACCCAGCTAATGTTAACTCAAATGATACAGAAATGCTTAAATGCAGGCACAACCCCAGCAAAGTGTGCATGACATGAGCACAGATCTGGCCTTTCTCTGCAAAGCACACAGCTCTAAGACTATTAGGCAGAACCTGAGAGGGCCAAGACTTGAAATATCTGGCATGATTTCCAGCTATGGCATTAATCTTTGAGGTTTGGTTGCACAGTCAGGTGTGGTTCACACCTCAGAGGCAGCAGCACCACCACTGCAGGGTCAGGGTCAGGGTTTGGACCTCAAAGGGTAGTTTTGAGCTGGATTTTGGGGCTAGCTTTCCATGAACAACAGGGGTTTCTGTTAAAAACCCTTCTTTTCTGACTGCTTAGCTGCTGAAAGAGTAATCCTGGCCTGGATCAACAACAGTATGACCAGCAGGACCAGGCTAGTGATTGTGCCCAGGGGACTCAACACTGGTGAAGCCACACCTTGAGTTCTGGGTGCAGTTATAGAGTTCTCATTACAAAAAAGGCATTGAGGTGCTGGAGCAGGTCCAGACATGGGCACCAAACCTGGTGAAGGGTCTGGAGAACAGGGCTGGTGAGGAGCGTTTGAGGGAACTGGAGGTGTCCAGTCTGGAGAGAAGGAGGCTGAAGGGAGACCTCATTGCTCTCTACAACTGCCTGGAAGGAGGTTGTAGTAAGGTGGGGATTGAGTCTTCTCCCTACTATCAAGTGATAGAAGGAGAGGAAATGGCCTGAAGTTGTGCCAGGTCAGAGATCAGGAAAAATTTCTTTGCTGCAAGAGTGGTCAGGCATTGGAACATCTCCATAAAAGAAGGTTGGAGTGGGGTGGGGGTTGGTCTCTTCTCCCTAGTAACTGGTGCTAGGGTGAGAAGAAATGACCTCAGGTTGTACCAGGCCAGGTTTAGGTTGGACATTATTAGAAACATCTTCCCTGTAAGGGTTCTGAAAGCCTGGCACAGGCTGCCCAGGGAGGTGGTTGAATCCCCATCCCTGGAAGTGTTTCAGGGAGGCAGAGATGTGGTGCTGAGGGATAAGTTTTAACCCCAGACTTGCTAGAATTAGGCAATGATTGGACTTAATGATCTTCAAGGTCTTTCACAACCAAAACAATTCTGTTGATCTATGATTCTAGGTAGAACCAAACCTTAAGAGAGGGTAACGTTGTGCTCTGGTGTGGTGTGCATGCTCACACCAGCACAGAGTCACACACTTCGGGCTCTGACAGCATCCACTCCTTCCATAAGATGAAAACAACCAGATGAAGACGGTTGGGAGGGCAAGAGCCGAGGTGTGCTGTGTGATCACAGGAGTGCTGCATCTATATGGAGGGGGCAGATGGATGGATGCTGCAAACTGGCCGGATAGGAGCCTTCTCCAGGACACAAAGCATGCAGCCCTGTTAGTGAGGTTTGTGGCTGAGCTAATAGGGCCCACTGGGAGGCTGAGTGTGTTAATTCAGGAATAATGTAACCCTCACACCATCAAGCAGCTTCTGGATCACAGCAAGTGCAGCTCAGAGCATGGGCTAAGGGCACAGGGCTGCCCACACCCAGCACAGCTCCCCAGCCTGCTGGGGCTGCTCACGAACCGGAGGTGGTTTCAGGGCACGTCAGGGATGTGTCTGCTCAGGGCACGAAGGAGCTCTCAGAAATATGTGAGAGGAGCTGCAATCTGGAGCTGGAACCGGAGCAGACAAGATCTGCCAGAATGACCAGGGGGGCAGCCTACCCTGGTATGGGAAACTCAGAAAAATAGCAGATTCTCTCTGGAAAAACAGAAGCAGATGGCAGGAGCCTGAGCAGTCTTCAGGCTGAGGCCTAGGGCACCAGGCTGTGTCCTTGCCCGAGGAGGCAGAGACTGACCTGCAGTAGGAGCAATGGCTCCAGCCATGCATCAGCTCGGGGGGCTACAGCAGGGTGCAAGTGGGTGGAGGGGGCCAGGCTCTTTTGGGTGGTTCACAGTGATGAGACAAGGAACAATGGGCACAAACTTGAACATAGAATATTTCAGCTCAACATGAGGAGAAACTTCTGTACAGTGAGGGTGACAGAGCCCTGGAGCAGGCTGCCCAGAGAGATTGTGGAGTCTCCTTCTCTGGAGCCTTTCCAACCCCACCTGGATGCATTCCTGTGAGGACTACCCTAAGTGATGCTGCTCTGGCAGGGGGGTTGGACCTGCTGATCTCTTGAGGTCCCTTCCAACCTCTGCTATACTCTGATGATGTGATCCTGTGGATGGAGGGAATGAAGGATCAGGATCCCCCAGCTGGTTCTGGAGGAAGAGGTCTGGAAGGAAAAAGGGAAATTCATGGACCTATTCCCATTCTGTCCACTTTTTTTTTGTCCCTAGGAAAGCCCCTGAGACCCTTCCCAGCTTTTGCCCAGTTCTCACCAGTTTTTGCTCCCTCCTCAGCACCTCTTCTTGCTGGTCAGCATTAAAAGGAAGGCTGCTTCTGTATGAGTATATATTCACACAGGTGGCATTCACCCCTAAAGGTGATGAGGGCTCAGCACCAGGAGAACTGGAGACCTATGACAGCACAAAGGCAAAATTCACATAAGAGTACATGAGTACAAATTGGCCTTGAATTGATTCAGGCTGGAAATTAGGTGAGCAGTGAGTTTTGGAAATGGCCTTCTAGGTAGGGCAATGGAAGGAAAAAGCATTCTGAAGATGGAGCTAAAGTGGTTTAATGATTGAATCACCAATTAGTGTTTTGGAGCTGGTGGATGGTGCCAGGGAATAGCTCTTCCAACTCTACGTTCAAATCTAATATTCCCCAAATTGTTTCTGGTGTGGTTTTCTACCTTTTTCTGAACATATATGGGATTTCCAAAGAAGCACCCAAATCCCTTAGCTGTTCTTTGAGCACAGGGCATCTGGCTTCCTTTTGTGTTCTGGAACAATCAACTGGAGCCAGTAAGGATGGGGTGATCACGGACACCACTTCTGCCTTCTGTCAGAGCACAAAAATGCAGTGCCAGGGTAAGAACCAGAAGTATTGACTGGACTGCTAGGCTTAACAGTGAATTTGCTCTCTTTTAAATGTGTTAAATCCGACCCTAGATTAAATTTGAACTACTTTGTTACAGCATAATCCACCAGGGATACCCTGACTTTCCGTTGACTTTAATGGAGCCTCTCCTGCACAATTAGAGCAAAGCACAGCATCTGCAGCCTGACTGTAGAGATGAAGTGGTTAACATCCTTTTTTTGTTGTTGTTGTTGTTGTTTGTTTTTTTTTCTTTTTGGTGGGTAATTTCCCCTTTTAGTTCTCACTGTGTCATTATAATTAGCAAAGCCCAAAGGGTTCAAATCTGAACTAACAAAGGGCAGCAGCATGATAGCTTGTGTGTTGTTACATCTATCATTATCATCTCACCATGACCTTGGGCTTCCCCCGCTGCTTTATCATCTCTTTGCTCCATCTCATATGCCTGCTGCAAGCTCTTTGGGGCAGATCTGGCAGTTTGGTGGTCCAGACTTACACACAACAGGACTTTATTCTGCATGGATGTGTGTAGGAGCAGCAAAACAACTTTTAGAAAGAGGGCTGACAGATGTGTGGTTTCGTGGCAAGGCTTTGGGAAAGGCCAATGCTGTAGTGCTGAGTGTGTCCTCCTGGGGTCCAGCAGCTGCCTATAGGGCCAAACAAGGGCAGCATAGATTCATACAATGGTTTGGGTTAGAAGAGACCTCAAAGATCATCTAGTTCCAACCCCTCTGCCATGGGCAGGGACACCTCACACTAGATCAGGCTGCTCAAGGCCCTGTCCAAGCGGCCTTGGGGTTGGGGCATCCACAGCCTTCCTGGGCAACCTGTTTCAGTGTCCCAGCACCCTTACTGTAAAGAATTCCTTGCTAATACCCAGTCTAAATCTGCCCTCCTCAAACTTCAATCCATTCCTTCTCGCCCTATCAGAAGTCCTTATAAAAAGTCCCCACTTGATGATAATCCTGATTTAAAGAACTCATAAAGAATATAAAGAAGGCATAAAACATTTCCCCTTGCAAACCCAGTGATGCAGCACCCCTTCTTTCAAATCATATTTTTTCTTTTAAATGCAGCACATTATGTTTACAATTGCTATAAATAAGTCTGGAAGGCTGGGCAGGGAATACCTCTGCTCTGACTCAAAACTCAGGCTGCTATGCTATGGGTATAGGGATGTGCCAGATGAGCTTGTGCAAGAACCCAAAGGAAAAAAAACAACAAAAAGAATAAAAAGAGACTTGGATGTACCTTCAGTTCAGTTTTAAGAGAGCTCAGTCACAAATTGATCAGATTCATCAGCAGGACATTACCCTTCAGGAGAGACTGGCAAGACAGCTGCAGCCTATGCACTGAACTTCAGAAAGTCCAAGCACAGCTACCCCAGAAGCTGCAGAGGCTTCATGGGCTGGTGGCATGTTGGTGTCTCTCATTCTCTGCCAGCACTGAGTTTGAAAAGCTGGATATTTTTGTCTGACATCTTTGGGCTAGAGCAGGATAGAACACAGCAGCCTCGTCATGATTAAATGGCAGATCAGACTGGACAATTTGTGTCTTTCTTTTGTCCACAAGTCTGTGGAACAATCCATTGTCCCTTGCTGGGCAAAGACTTCTGAGAAGCCCCCAGTTCAGCTTGTGATGTAGTAGAGGATTGATATTACAAGAGGCAGCACAATGGGTTGAAGAGAACCAGACGGGTCTTGACATCACCAGCCCTCAATTCCCCAGCACAGTTGCTATTGTTTGAGCCTCATCACTAATGGCACTGGAGAGGCATCCAGCGTTGGCCAACTGGTAGGGCTCTTGCCACCATATCATTATTTCTGCTCCTAGTAGGTCTAGGCAGGACCATGATCAAAATCTCTCAGGCTGCCAGCAAACTTCTGCTGGCACCGGAGGAGCCGAACTGCTGCTTGCGAGGGGTGGATGGAAATTTCAAAGTTAATCTGGTTCCCATCTCTGGAAGTGTTTAAGTGGAGAACACAAAGCCTGAATCCAGAGGTTTTGTGCAGGTCAGCCTCAGGATGAAAAACTTGATATCAAAACGTTTAACTTCAAAAAGGACAAGATTGAATTTCCTGGTGCAGGCTCAAGTCAGCTCTCATTTTAATCTCACCTGTGTCCCTGCCCCTAGGTAAAAAGTCATTGTGTTGTCACCTTTGATGGTTGTAATCGTAGTCATTTGGCCAGCAATAAAATCACAGCCTTCAACATGATGATTTCATCCAAATTCAGATCCAGGCAGGTCACTTGTCCCACTTCTGAAATGAGTGGAGCCATTTATTGGCACCTGGATCATCAAATTAGGAGGCGACTCTGTCCTCTGAGGTCTTTCCTTCTATCTTACCTTATCTCCTGCTCCCCAGACAACATTTTTCCTGCTTAGGGCATCTGTTCCCATGACTGATTCTGAAACTGCTGAAATAAATGCAGCCTCTTCCCTGGTCCAGAGAAAACAGCCTTGCCACATTGTGCCTGTCCTTTCATAAGCAGTCCATGAATACGCTTCCTTAAGTCATTGAAGGAAAAATACTTCCAAGAAAGAAAAGAAAAGAGAAAAAAAAAAACCTAAAAAACCCAACCAAACCAACCAAAAACCTCCTGTCTTGTCTTTAAGAAAAATATTTGGACTGGTAAAATGCATTGTACTATGAAGGATAGTTCCAATTTACAGACTCATGAGCTTATGAGTGGAATAAGCCTCCATCCTTATCTTTATGTTACAGCAATGGCACCCACATACGATAAGTCTTGGCTGGCAGAATTTTGAAGAAGTAATTCCAGTGCAGTGAATATAAAATAAATGCTATCAAGGAACAAAAAAAAAAAATTCTTTTTTTTTTTTTTTTTTTTTTTTTTTTTGGTGCTCCCCTGGAATAGAAAACATTATTGAAACTGTTGGATGCCTCAGGAGTCTATTCATGCAAAATCCATTTCTGCAGTCAAAACAGACTCTGTTCCTCGGATGTGTTTTGCGGTGGGCTCGGTTTTATTTCTTCCAATACGTGACTGAAACTTCAAGACAGAAAGAAATAGCCATTTGGGCCAGGGGAAAAAAAAATGGCATGTGGTGTAGTTTTAGGTGAGCAAAGATTTATTTTGTGGGGTTTTTTTTTGGGTTTGGGTTTTTTTTTGCATGAAGATTATAGTAATTATGGGTATTTGTAAACAGCGAGTTGTGCACTCCAGCGACCCAACTGCCTGGTCAACAGCTGGAAGTGGCTCTATGCAGATCCTTACCTAGCACAGAATAAAAAGTCACCCTTTGCTGCCTTTCCACAAAGAAACAAATTACAGCGCAAGAGACGACCTGCCAAATGCCAGCTTTTCAGCCTCCTCTGCTTCTTAAAGAGGGTGTTTGAATATTCTGATTTTTTAAAAGGAAGGACTACCACAAAGAGAGTGGGGTGGGGGGTGGGGAGAGAAAACCACCCAAACCCTAATTTATGTATATCTAAACCACGTGTCTAAAGAATGGGAAATGCTGATGTATATGTGCTGCTCAGCCACTTATTGCAGTGTATCCATTCCCTTTGCTTTTGGAAGTTCGTGTGTCATGCATGGAGCGCATCTGTTCCTTTCATTTTTAATTCTTTCTTAAATACATATTTTTAATTCCTCCCTATTGTTTTCTCAAATGGCTCCATTACAGCAATTTTAAAGCATATCCAACAAGCAAAACCACACAAAACGACTCTTGTCATATTGAGAAGCTTGGCAACCTGATGAAGAATTTGCTATCTAACTGCAAACAAAACCAAACATAACAATAACAATAAAATACAAAAAAAAAAAATCAACCCAAAACAGAAAAGAATCTGAGAAAGAAAACCAGAACAAATCCAACCCAACCCCTTTCCTCCCTGTTGGGGGTGGGGAAATATCTCAGACTGCTGGGAAACATCTCAGTTCAGCATCCTGGTCCCCAGGTATCCCAATCCAGGCAGAGCTTCAGCCTGGACAGAAGAAGGCTCCAAGGAGACCTTAGAGCAGCCTTTCAGTACCCAAAGGGGCCTACAAGAAAGCCAGGAAGGGACTTTTTACAAGGGCTTGTAGTGACAGGATGAGAGGGAATGGATTGAAGCTTGAGAAAGGGAGAATTAGACTGGAAATAAGGAAGAAATTCTTGACAGTGAGGGCAGAGAGACACTGGAATGGGTTGTTCAGGGACGTCATGGATGCCCCCTCCCTGGAGGTGTTCAAGGCCATGTTGCATGAGGCCTTGAGCAAGCTGGGCTGGTGGAAGGTGTCCCTGCCTGTGGTGGGCTGGTTGGAACTAGATGATCTTTGAGGTCACTTCCATCCCAACCCATTCTATGACTCTGTGCTTTATGAATTACAAGTTGCACCAGCTGCTGTTGGTGGTTTACTTTAATCTTCTCCCTTGCATTTAGAATTCCATGGGAAAGAAAAAGGAGAGTTTCTGCAGCTCAGCTGAGAAACAGCAACTTCAAATCCTTAATTTGCCCATGATGAACCCCCTTTATCCTTAGGCTTTCTAATAAGATGCTGTCAATATGTAGCACTTCTCATCTTTGGCATCTTGGCCCCTGTTCATAGATTCATAGATTCATCTCTCACCACCCTCACCTGAAAGAATTTCTTCCTAATCCCCAGTCTAAATCTCCCCTCTTCCGGCTTCAATCCATTCCCTCTCATCCTATCACTCCCAGCCCTTGTCAAAAGTCCCTCTACTGCTCTCCTGTAGCTCCTTCAGGTACTGGAAGGCTGCTCTAAGGTCTCCCTGGAGCCTTCTCTTCTCCAGGCTGAACAGCCCCAACTCTCAGCCTGTCCCCAGAGGGGAGGTTCTCCAATCCTCTGAGCATCTTCATGACCTCCTCAGGACCCTCTCCAACAGCTCCAGGTCTTTCTTGTGCTGGGGGCCCCAGAACTGGAGGCAGTGCTGCAGGTGGGGTCTGAGCAGAGCAGAGCAGAGCAGAGGGGCAGAATCTCCTCCCTGTGCTGCTGCTCTCCCTGCTCTGGATGCAGCTCAGCACACAGCTGCCTGCTGGGCTGCCAGTACTGTTTCTCTGCTGAATGTCAGCTGACAATTGTGCTCTGGGTTTTCTACAGCCATGTTTTCAGAAACCAGTGCAGAAAGGCTGGTGGAACACTCACAGCTCCACCAGGAGCTGGGCAGAAATGCTCAACTCCAACCCTCTCTGTTTCTTGCCTTCCTAGTTACTTCCCTCCAGTCAACTCCCTAGCAGTTCTGTGGATGGTGTTAGCAAGCATCAGGTTACACAAAGCTGCACACCCCTGGGTTAATTTGTGTATGGAATCATTCTGTTTGTAGGTGCAGTTGAGAATGTCAACACTAGCTACTGGAACTCAAGTATCAATTCAAGCCTGAAACTTGCAGCAGAGGAGGAATGAATGCTACAAAAGTGTGAAGGAGTGAAAACCATTAAAAATTCCAAAGCCCTTGTAAGAAACTACCTTTTAAAGGATCAGCAGCAGAAAGGAAAACCTTGGTGCATGGGGCCCTGCCCCTGGCACATGCTGTTTGGAATGGGGCAAGGGTGGGATGAGAGTCTTTTTGGGCTATGATGGAGACCTGAGCATCCCCACCAAGCCCCAGCTGAGACAGAGCTCAGAGGAGTGAACTGGCAATCACAGAACCATAGAATTGTTTCAACTAGAAAAGGCCTCCAAGGTCATCGAGTCCAGCCATGAACCCAACACCACCATGGCCATTAAGCCATGTCCCCAAGTGCCATGGCCACACATTTCTTGAACACCTCCAGGGATGGGGACTCCACCACCTCCCTGGGCAGCATCTTCCAATCCCTGACCACTCTTGCAGCAAAGAAATTTTTCCTAATCTCCAACCTAAAGCTCCCCTGGCACAATTTCAGGCCATTTCCTCTTGTCCTATCACCTGATACTAGGGAGAAGACCCAACTCCCACCTCACTGCAACCTTCTTTCAGGGAGTTGTAGAGAGCAATGAGGTCTCTGTGGAGCAGGTCCCACCGACTTAATACCAGCCCTGAAGACCTGGGACAGCTGCTGCTGGAGGCTGAGTGCAGCTGGGGCAGCATGAAGGTTGACCTTTCTTCCCTGTGCTTTAACAGGGACTTTCCAGCTGCTGACCAGGTTAGCAAGCATGGTTCTCATGTTGCACTTACAAGTCTTACCCCAAGGGTCAGTCTTATCCCTTCCTTACCCTTAGAACCCACCTTCCTTTGCATCAGAAGGCACTTGGCACCTGTTTGGGTTCATTTTGCCTTCCTGTTTTCCACTGTGTTTATTATCAGATAAAATCACAGCACAGTAGAGGTTTGAAGGGATCTCTAAAGATTATTGAGTCCAACTCCACCTCCTAGAGCAGGATCACATAGAGCAAATCACACAGGAATGTGTCCAGGCAGGTTCCAAATGCCTAAGAGATGGAGATCCCACAACCTCTCTGCACAGCCTGGTCCAGTGAAGGAATTTTTCCTCACATTTATATGGAGTCTCCTGTGTCCATCACCCCTTGTCCTGCCACTGGATACCACTGAGAAGGGTCTGCCTCCATCTTCCTGGCACTTACCCTTTGGGTTATTCCTTGTTCATTTCTGAATTGCTGTGAGTCTTATTCTTGACTCTTATTAAATATTGTGCATTTTAAAGGTGTTTAGTTCCTTCACTGCTAGTATTAATCGCTTCACTATCAATTCCCTATTCCCATCTGTTGTTTTGAAATAGCATTATATATTATTATGCCTCTTCATTGCTTTGGCTCTCTTGTCACAGCTGATTGCTTGTTTACCTCACCCTCTGCAGAGCTTCCAAAATCCTTCCTCCCCCTTGTTCTCATGGCAATGCTCCAGTTCCCTGAGTCTTGGTGTGCTCAGCAGAGGTTCTCCTGGGTAACGCTTAGGGCATCTTGCTCCAGAGATTCAACATCTCTCTCAGTTTCTCTCCTTCTTCCTCCCCAGCTCCTTGTCCTGTCCTGCTGCTAAAGGTGACTGCCCTGCAGTAGCACCAACAGGAGTGGATCTATTCATACCTCTCACTCAGCCACCAGCCTGGCATCTCAGCTGCAATCACCAGCAGGGAGAAGAGGCACAGCTGAGTTACTGGGAAGCCTCCATGGACTTCATCCACCTCTGACAGGTCCCCTTCAGGTTCCCAAAGAGCATCCAGGGGAGGAGCTGAACAGCTACATCATGGCAGAGTTTCCCTGGATGTTGCTGTAGTACCCATTTACTGCTTTTGTTTTCTGCTTTTCTTTTCCTTCTCCTGTAGCATTTTTGTGCCCTTTCCTTGCCTTCCCAATTTTATTACCTCCTCTTTCCTCCCTGCTAATAGCAGGATTGTTTCCAAGCTGTTGTCACTCCTCTACTGCACCTATTTTGTCCTCCAGCCATCTAACCAACATATTTTATGGATTCTTCCAATATTCATGACCTCAAATGTCATTCCCACCTGCTTTCCAGGCTGTTTAATTTCTAGCATCTGAAAAAGCAAGAGATTTAGGCTTTGAAGGGACAATAATGTCATTAAAAAGGGGTTTTTTTCAATAGCCTTCCAGAGGACTATTCATAACTTGTGTTTTACTCTTTGCAGTGCTAAAGACTCATGAGCAGAGATGATCATAATGGTAAACACCACTTGAGCCAATGTCCCCCAATGCTGCCATCTCTGCAGTCTCCTCTCTGCCCTTCACAGTGACCTTGTCCTGCCCTACCTGGATAAATTCCTGCTGCTTGTTTCTCGACCACAATTAAAGTTTCTGTACATGATAGTTTGTATGACAGGGTATGTGCAGAACCTTTACTAGAGGAGAGGGAAACACTTCTTACAGTGAGGGTGGTGAGAGACTGGAACAGGTTGCCCAGGGAGGTTGTGGTTGCCCCCTTCCTGAAGGTGTTCAAGGCTGGACTGGACAATGCCTTGAGCAGCCTGGTCTAGTGGAAAGTGTCCCTGTGCATGGCACAAGGGTTGGAATTGGATGATCTTTAAGGTCCCTTCCAACCCAAACCATTCTGAGGATATGATTGCTGTTTCAAAACATACCTGGAAACAGGAATGTTGCTCTGGCAGTCCCCAAGTCACATAAATCTTGTCACAGAGGGACCAAACTCTGTCACTGAAAGGAACCATCAGCTCGATGTGTTGATTCTGTTGTTTCATTTGGGATGATACCACTGGGCTGGAAAAACTCCACATTTTTTAAATTATTTGTTTTAATTCTAAGTTGTCTGAATTTCCTTATTTTATAGGTCAGTTTATATGCAGTTGTTCTTGCTAAGTGGATGGCACTAGTAGATTCATTCTTTTCTTGAAGGTCCCTTCAGTTACTGGAGTTAAGTCTCCCCAGAGCCTTCTCTTCTCCAGGGTGAACAGCCCCAACTCTCTCAGCCTGTCCCCATAGGGGAGGTTCTTCAGCCCTCTGATCATCCTCATGGCTTCCTCTGGACCTGCTCCAGCAGCTATGTCAGTGCATGAGCTCTGTTCATGTTACTGAATGACTTTTATTTTAGTCTGTTCATCAAATCCATCTACTCCTTCTTGTCTGCTGCCTTGTCTGTATGGACAAGCTGGAGAGGTGGCCCAGGTGAACCTCATGAGGTTCAACAAGAGCAGGTTCTCACCTGGGCTGGAACAAGCCTCACTATCAATACAGACTGGGGAAGGAGGGGAGAGAAAGCAGCCCTGAGGAAAAGGATTTGGGGGTGCAGGTGGATGAGAAGCTGGACAGGAGCAGGCAGTGTGAGCTTGCAGCACAGAAGGCAAACCACAGCCTGGGCTGCATCCAAAGCAGCATTGCCAGCAGAGCCAGAGAGGTGATTCTGCCACTTTGCTCTGCTCTGCTCTGCTGAGACCTCCCCTGGAGTGCTGTGTGCAGGTCTGGAGCCCTCAGTGTAGGAAGGACAAGGACCTGATGGAGCAGGTCCAGAGGAGGGCCATGAAAATGCTCAGGGGTTGGAGAACCTCTGCTATGGGGACAGGCTGAGGGAGCTGGGGGTGTTCAGCCTGGAGAAGAGAAGGCTCCAGGGAGACCTAATAGCAGCCTGCCAGGACCTGAAGGGGGCTACAAGGATGGAGAGAGACTGTTTGCAAAGGCCTGCAGGGACAGGATGAGAGGCAATGGCTTCAAACTAGAGCAGAGCAGATTGAGATTGGATGCTAGGAAGAAGTTCTCCACTTGAGGGTGGTGGAACACTGGAACAGGTTGTCCAGGGAGGTGGTTGAGGCTCCTTCCCTGGAGATATTCAAGGGGAGGCTCAAGAGGGCTCTGGGCAACCTGATCTAGTTGGGGATGTCCCTGCTGATTGTGGGGAGGTTGGACTGGGTAAGCTTTGGAGGTCACTTCCAGCCTAGACAATTCTATGACTCTATTATTCATGGACAATCATTAGTATCCCACTCAGGGTCTCAAATTAAACTCTCTCCCTTTTTCTATCCAAGCTATAAGGAAATGGAGAAAGAAGTAAAATCCCAGAATGGATCCTGGGGAAGCTTCATTCAGGTCTCTCCTCCAGCTCAACAGTTCTCTTTGCAGCACTGCCAGTGGTCGTCTTTCAGCAGGCTCCCACTCAACAGTTCCTCTGTGCATCCCTATTTTCTCTAGTTTAAGAAATGATTTCCCATCTGGTGCCTTATTAAATGCTTTGCTGAAGCCCAGATGAATTATATCCACCATATTTCCTTTGTCTAGAAAATCATTAATCTTTTAAAGATCCTGTCCATTTAATCTAAAACAACCTACTGTTAGCAAACCTAAACCCTTTGGTAATATTTTCAGTCCATTCCCAGTTTATCTCCATGACTTAAATTACTTCTTTCTTTCCAAATGTGTTTGGAAACCTTCAGACCTTTGAGGCCAGACTAACTTGTAATTGCCAGACCTTCTTTTCTTCTCCCTCTTAGCTGTGGGTACTGCATTTGCTATTTTTGTGTTCCATGAGCTTACAGGCTTGTCATGAGGACCTGTGACTGTTCCTGGAGTTTCATGTGCCAGTTCTGTCTGAATTCTGAATGAGATTATCCAGGTCCTCCCAACTGCAGACAGTTAAGCTCTTGTATTCATAGAATCATAGAATTGTCAGGGTTGGAAGGGACCTCAAAGATCAGCCAGTTTCAACCCCTCTGCATGGGTAGGGACACCTCACACTACAGCAGGTTGCTCACAGCCACATCCAGCCTGGCTGCAAAAACCTCCAGGGATGAGGCTTCCACCACCTCCCTGGGCAACCTCTGCCAGTCTCTCACCACCCTCATGGGGAAGAATTTCTTCCTAACATCCAATCTGATTCTCCCCATTTCTAGTTTTGTTCCACGCCCCCCCCCCCTCCCCAGTCCTATCACTTCCTGACACCCTCAAAAGTCCCTCCCCAGCTTTCTTGTAGCTCCCTTCAGATCCTGGAAGGCCACAAGAAGGTCTCCTGGGAGCCTTCTCTTCTCCAGACTGATCAACCCCAACTCTCTCAGTCTGTCTCCAGAGCAGAGCAGCTCCAGCCCTCTGCTCATCCTCGTGGCCCTTCTCTGGACACCTTCCAGCACCTCCAGATCCTTCCTGTAACAGGGGCTCCAGAACTGGATGCAGTAGGCTCCAGAACTGGATGCTGTTGTTTCCAGTTTGGTAAAACTTCATTCCCATTACCTACCTTCCCTTTGCCCTTCTGTTCAGTGTCATTACTCTTAATTAAAGTTTGAGCTAAAGGCTCTTTTAAGTGGTTCTTTATCCAGCAGGTCTTTAGATCCTTCTTTTTTTATTTTTTTCCCCTCCTGCTAGGAATCCAACTTTGAGATCTGATTAGCATCAGTGACTCAAAGAATCCTCCAGCCATTCAAGGCCTGGAGACAGGCAGCAGGTTGGCTTCAGTGGCTAGGGTGCTCAGAGCACTTAGTCCATCAGAGCTTGCCCTTTGGAGATGGAGAACATTAGTTCCAGCCTTACTCTTGTTTATTCTTCCATTTAATGCAAACTGAATCCAGGCACAATCACCTTGAGCCAATGCTGTCTCTCAGCTCAGCTGTACTAAAATGTCTTTATTGCTTACCCAAACCAATGGAAAATTCCAGTCATTCTTTCAATGTCTTTCTGTAATAAACACATCCCTATGTATTATTGATCATTATCTTCACCACCTACTTAATTTCAGTGATACCAGTGTGGCCAGCAAGCTTTTCAGGAGGCATTTTGTCTTGATTGTGCTTGGTGGAGAGGAGTGGAGAGAGCCTGACAGGCAAGAGGAATCTTAAACATAAGTGGAGATGAGTGGAATTTGACTGTGACCAATTCCAGCCTTTTTAGCCCAAATTACAATGAAATGTAGAAGTCTATGTATTAAAAGGGGAATGTTTCCTGGCCAAATGAACTGCTTGAGATGTTTCATTTTGTCTTAAATCCATTAGAACTGATTCAAAAGGGAGGTTTGTTTTTTTTTTTCATTTGTTATTTCCAATCTAGCAATTTGAAGTTTGGAGGGGAAAATAATAAAAAATAGGATAAAATAAAATAAAACAAAATAAAATAAAATAAAATAAAATAAAATAAAATAAAATAAAATAAAATAAAATAAAATAAAATAAATAGGATAAAATTAAATAAAATAAAACAAAACAATAAAATAAAATCAAACTAAACAAAACAATAAAATAAAATCAAACTAAATAAACTAAGATAAAATAATAAAATAAAAAGGTAAAATAAAACTAAATAAAACAAAACAAAATAAAATAAAATAAAACAATAAAATAAAATAAAATAAAACTAAATAAAACAACAAAATTAAATCAAATGAAATTAACTAAAATAAACTAATAAAATAAAATAATAAACTAAAACAAAATAAAATTAAAAAGTAATAAAATAAAATCAAACAAAATAAAATTAAAATAATAAAATAAAATAAAATAATAAACCAAAATAAAATAAAATCAAACAAAATGAAAGAATAAAATCAAACAAAATAAAAGAATGAAAGAATGAAAGAATGAAAGAATAAAAGAATGAAAGAATAAAAGAATAAAAGAATGAAAGAATAAAAGAATGAAAGAATAAAAGAATGAAAGAATAAAAGAATGAAAGAATAGAAGAATGAAAGAATAGAAGAATGAAAGAATGAAAGAATAAAATCAAACAAAATCAAACAAAATAAAATAAAATAAAATAATATAAAATAAAATAAAATAAACCTGACCTGCCAGAGATAAAAATTACTCTAATATTAAATGTTCATAGTTTGATCTTTCCTAGAAAGCATTTTTAAAATTGCTTCTTCTGCTGTCTGATACCAGGCGGTGGCTTAAAAATGTGCTCCCAGAAATGAAACAGGAGTGTGCTGGGTGTGAGCAGCCCCCCAGCTCTCAGCAAACTCTGCAGCCTGCAGGCATGGTAGCTGAATTATCCCTGCTGTGAGCTGGGTGTATTTCTTCCTTGCTGCACACTTCTGCTTTGTAATCACTGCAGTTTGGTGGCATCCTTCCTGGGAGGGGAAAAAAAAAAAACCACATCCCTTGATGCACATGTTGTGCTGACTGTGGTAGATTTTAAGGGCTTGTTGCCTCTGCAGAGAGGATGGTCCTAATAAAGAGACATCTGGGCCTCCTTGTCTCTTTTCTTCTATTAAGATATGTCAGACTAGGCTCTGGACAGCTGGATCGTGATGGTTTTGCCCCCAGGGTGTTTTGGGGTAGTGCAGTAGGAGAGAGTTGCTGTCTCCAGGAGCCGGTGGATCTGAGAATATGTCTCAAGGATGAAACCTGGAGAAGTGCAAAGAATGATTTCATCTTGATTAATTACACAGTATTGATCCTCTGTGGAAAGAGCAATTATCCCAGACACTCTTCTTGCTGAAGTGAAAGCCACCGGGAAAGCCACTCTGATAAAGAGGATGAACGTTTTCCCTCCAAAGGGCTCAACTGGTTTTATCCTCAGGGTCTGCAGTGTTAAATTTAGACTCAAAGGGGGAAAAAGGAAAAAAAAAAGAAAAAAAGAAGACAAAAAAAAAAAAAAAAGAAGAAAAAAGCCTTAGTGTAGATGTGCTCAGCTTATATCAATTGCAGCAGAAGTTGTACAGACAAACGGCAGGGTTAAAAATCAACTCCAGCTGGTAAAGGATGAAATCTAGCCTTGTGCATCTTAGAATCATAGAATCCTTTTGGTTGGAAATAGACCTTTAAGATCTTGAAGTCCAACCACTCTCTATGATTCTGTGCCTTTCCCTCTGAAGCTTTGCTGGTTGCACAGAGTCTGTGCAGATGTCCTCAGGGAGGCTGCACTTGAGCTAGCCATGCCAGCTCTCTTTTTCCCTCTTGAGCTCCTGTGTTAAGAGTCACACTTCCACTAACAAATCCAAACTGCTAGCTTGTGCCTGCTGCTTCTATAGCATAACTTGACCTTTGGCTCTCTCACTGAACTCGTCCTGATCTCTTCTTTATGGAGACTGTGTCCTGATTCTAGAATCCTAGAATGTCTCAGGTTGGAAGGGACCTCAGAGGTCATCTACTCCAACCTCCCTGCCATGGGCAGGGAAGCCTCTCAACTAGACTCACCTGCTCAAGGCCTCATCCAACCTGGTCTTGAACACACCCAAGGAGGAGGTATCCACAGCCTCCTTGGGCAGCCTATTCCAAAGTCTTGCCACCCTTGTACTGAAGAACTTCCTAAGGTCCAGTCTCACCCTATGCCCCCTCAGCTTCAAACCATTCCCCCTTGTCCTGTCTCTAGACACCCTCATGGAAAGTCCCTCTGCAGCCTTCCTGCAGGATCCCTTCAGGTATTGAAAGGCTGCTCTAAGGTCCCCCTGGAGCCTTCTCTTCTCCAGGCTGAACAACCCCAGCTCCCTCAGCCTGGAGAAGCCCTTGGATCTTCTTTGTGGCCTCCTCTGGACTCACTCCAACAGCTCTGTGTCCTTCTTATGATACCACCACACTTCTTTTCCTCAGTTGCTGATCAGGATGGGAAGCTTCACAGGAAGGTTTATATGTTCTTTCAGTCAGTGCCACACCACACACACGAAGCACACTTTTCTCCAAGAGCTGTCCCTGCTTTTTTAGAACCTAACTGCTCTGTTCTTCTGCAAACTACAATTCCCGTAGTGCCACTCAGAGAAACACACAGCTTTGGTGATGTCAGTGTCTTGTACTCAGCCCCAGCTGGGATTTGGAGGAAAACAATTTCCTAGGTATGTGTAGCATCTGTGGATGACTTGCCTTTTGCAGCAGCCAGCTGTAGATCAAAATATTTCCCACTTTGGGGAAGTGGGTGAAATGGCCAAGGCGGTCGTAACGCAAGCTATAAAAAGATCAAAGTTGCAATGCTCTGCAACAGTAGCATCCATTGAAATGGAGCAGGAGCTTGCCAGGAAAAGAAAAAAAGAAAGAAAAGAAATGTTCATGCAATATAGAAGACATTAAAAATTCTGTTACATTACTCTTGCCACAAAGATTGTAATGAAAATAGGAAATGGCACAAACGTAACCCATTCTCATTACAATCGTTAGATTGTAATCTTGTGCTCTCCTTCTCCAGAGAATGCTAAATGAGATTTTAAAGTATGGAAAATAAAGGAGCAAATAGAAACTGGAAAGCAAAAGAGGTGAGGCATGATAGACTGTTCCTGCATGCTTATGATTTTTTTTCTTTTTTTTTTGGTAGCAAAGGAGGAGAGAGCAGTCTGGTTTCACAGCATCACAGAATTGTCAGGGTTGGAAGGGACCTCAAGGCACATCCAGTTCCAACCCCCCTGCCATGGGCAGGGACACCTCACACTACAGCAGGTTGCTCACAGCCACATCCAGCCTGGCTGCAAAACCCTTCAGGGATGAGGCTTCCACCACCTCCCTGGGCAACCTGTGCCAGTGTCTCACCACCCTCATGGGGAAGAATTTCTTCCTAGCATCCAATCTGAATCTACCCATTTCTAGTTTTGCTCCATTCCCCCCAGTCCTATCACTCCTGACACCCTAAAAAGTCCCTCCCCAGCTTTCCTGTATCCCCCTTTAGATGCTGGAAGGCCACAAGAAGGTCTCCTGGGAGCCTTCTCTTCTCCAGACTGAACAGCCCCAACTCTCTCAGTCTGTTTTCATAGGAGAGGTACTCCAACCCTCTGATCATCCTCATGGCCCTTCTCTGGACACTTCTCTGTCCAGGCACACAGGATATATTTCTTTTTCTCTTCCTTTTTAAGATCTCTTCTTTCAATATTCTCATTCCCCTCAGTCTTTCTTATAAAAAAAAAACAACCCCAAACCAGCCCAGAAACTAAAAGACAAAGTAACCCCTCAGCTACCTACATCCACACATTTATTTTAACAGCATAGACTTTGCCCTTATCCGTCATAATAAGAGCTGAAGGTAATACCTCCCAGTGAGAGAGAGGAACTGTATGACTTAGGAGACTAGCAATTAAAAATCTGTCAGTCACAGGTTTGGATCCAACTCTGATTAGATAGTGACCGAAGGCTGTTAATAGTAGGTGATGACTGGGGAAGGAAGCGCCTGGCCTGGCTCTAATCACAGGATCAGAGGATGTTAGGGGTTGGAAGGAACCTGTGAAGATCATCAAGTCCAACTCCCCTGCCAGAGCAGGACCATAGAATCCAGCACAGGTCACACAGGAACACATCCAGACAGGGATGGAAAGTCTCCAGAGAAGAAGACTCCACAACCTCTCTGGGCAGCCTGTTCCAGTGCTCTGGGACCCTCACAGTGAAGAAGTTCCTCCTCAATGTTGAGCTGGAACCTCCTGTGCTGGAGTTTCCATCCATTGCCCCTTGTCCTATCCCAGGGTGCAGCTGAGCAGAGTCTGTCCCCTCCCTCCTGACCCCCAGCCCTCAGATATTTATAAACATTGATTAAATCCCTTCTCAGTCTTCTCCTCTCCAGACCAAAAATCCCAAGGTCTCTCAGCCTCCCCTCACAGGGCAGTGCTCCAGTCTCTTCAGCATCCTGGTGTTTTCTGCTGGTATCCAGGCAGAAAATTCACTCTTGGAGAACTTTGCTGCTGTTGTTGTTGTTGTTGTTAAAACTTGTTATTTTGATCTGAAAAGCAGAGATTTTCCCACCAAGCAAAATGATCCTTATGGAAAGGTTCCATTGTCATAGCCACCACTGGGCTTTGTTGGATGAAGCATTGATGGGTTTGGTCTTGTTGCATGGAGGCAAAGCAAACCATGAACTGCAGTTGTGCATGATGGAACATGTATGGAAAACAAAGTTATTTGCAAATCCCCTTCTTTCACCACCACCTCCCCTTTCCCACCATATCTGCCCCTTTTCCACCCCACCCACCTCATTCTCTTTCTTTTTCCCCTCCAATCCCAGAGCACCTGGGCTCTGGTGGAGTCTCCTCCCACCCCAGGTGTGGCCACTTTGCTCTCCCCACCCACTCCCCTTTTTAATCCCCCCCAGGAAAGGCAGAAGCCCCAAGCTGAGCCCATCTGGGCTGAGGATCCTCCTCTCATCTCTGGTGAGTGAGCACCATGGGGGTGCACACTGGGTGATTGGTGATGGGGTCCCAAAAGGCTGGGGGGGCCTGGTGGCCCTCCAGTTAGATAGGAAGAGAATTGACAACTGCTCCAATGTCATCCACGGGTGCTGGATGGGGCTGAGCTCCTCTGTATGGGGTCTTGGCTGGTTGAGGGTCTTGCCCCTAGTTCTGGGATGGGGACAAAAATGGTGGTGGTGGAGCAGGAGCTGTTTAGAATCGTAGAATCAGCCAGGGTTGGAGGGGACCTCAAGGGTCATCTAGTTCCAGTCCCCTGCCATGGTCAGGGACACCTCACACTACATCAGGCTGGCCAGAGCCTCATCCCCATGCAAATATTTAAATGACAGCAGCTGAGGGAATTGGGGTTGGTTAGTCTGGAGAAGAAGAGGCTGAGGGGAGACCTCATTGCTCTCTACAGCCCCTTGAATGGAGATTGGAGCCAAGTGGGGGTTGGTCTCTTTTTGCTAAATAGCAAGAGGAAATGGCCTCAAGTTGTCTGAGGGGAGATTTAGGTTAGAGATTAGAAGAAACTTCTTTCCTGAAAGGGTTCTCAACCACTGGAACAAGCTGCCCAGGGTGGTGGTTGAATCTCCATCCCTGGAGGTGTTTCAAAGAGGCAGAGAGGTGATGCTGAGGACCATGGTTTAGCTCCAGATGTGGCAGGGTTAGGGAATAGTTGAACTCTATGATCTTAAAGATCTTTTCCAACCAAAACTATTCTGTGATTCCATGATTCTAGAAGCGTCTGCCTCTGAGATGACTTTGTGTTTTTGAGGCTGCACTATCATAACAATGGTCTTCACAGAAGAGAGGTTGCTCATTGGAATGGGCTGCCCAGGGAGATGGTGAGGTCAATGTCCCTGGAGGTGCTTAAGAAAAGCCTGGATGAGGCACTTAGTGCCATGGTCTGGTTGATTACATAGGGCTGGGTGATCAGTTGGACTTGATGATCTTGGAGGTCTCTTCCAACCTGGGTGATTCTGTGACGTTTGTAGCTGAGTTAGAATTCCTGACAGCTCTTCTGTGTTAGCTGCCAAGAGAGTTTGGATGGTGAGGAAGAGCTGCATTACAGCTGGCTGTGCTGCATCTGACCTGTGAGAAATAGAGGACTTTTAATTTCCCAAGCATCCAGCCCCTTTGACTCCACAAGCCACAAAAAAGAAAAAATAAAATTTCCATTCTGAAGCTTAACATTAATTTAGTTTCCTTTGTAGGGCTGTAATAAGTAGATCTAATTTAACCAGTCAGCAGTTCCTTCCATTGAACATTAATTTTCCAAAGTCTGCAAGTTAATCAACCTGCTTTATGGTGGAATGTGTTTTTAAACCAAAACTCCTCATTATTTCTCTTTTCTTTCTTTTTTTTTTTTCTTTTTTTGTTTTAAATTATTTTTCAGTGAGGTGTCTGGGGTAAGTGAAAATAGCTCCTGAATAGAAAAGAATCAATTAATGCTTCAGCAGAAAGGAAGAGGGGAAAAAAAAGAAAAGTTGTTCCCCAAATGGGCAACTTTTGTGGAGTGCTGCAGACTGTTCCTCTTGCAGCTGTCTCCCAGAGCAGGATCTGGCAGTGCCACCTGCTAGCTCACCTTGGTCTTTACAGAGATAATGTATGGGCAGGAAATGAAGACAATCCTGATTATTTTTTTTTTTTTTTTTTTTGGTTTTTATAATCTCTCTGAAACATCAGATTAGTCCTATGGAGCTGGGGAGCCACATCCTCACATCTATTAGAGAAGAATCAAGCAGAGACACAGATTTTGGGTAATGGAGTGTTCTACCTCTGGGTAAAGATGAGATTTGGTGCCTGGGAGGTAACAACCTGAGCCAGTTCTTGACTCAGACCAAAGCTTTTTGATATCTCCCTGTAGCCACGTTTGACCTGCTTCAGGAGCTGAAGATATTCAGATCCTAGTTTCCTGCCCTTCAAGGAGAAGTGTCCAGGAGCAGCAGGGACAAATTCTTTGTGGTTTTGAGTGGAAGCCTGGCAAATGCTTTCAAGGGCTGCATGACAGTGTTGACCCTGAGAGTAGGTGACCAGGCACCTGTCCCTTTTCTTGATGCCAAAAATGCCAGCTCCTGAAGGGAAGGAGAAGTGTGAGCGTTAACCTTTCTGCTTTCTCCTTTGTTTTTGCTTAGATGTCAAAATTCAGCAGCAGCAGAAGCAGTGTTTGTTCCCTGGACTTGCAGCCCATCAGCTCTCCTTTCTGCAAATCAGTTTGTGCCTGGCTGTGCCTCAGCTGCTGTGCTCCCTGTAATTCCAGCTGCTTTAATGGGCTTCTTGTGTCCGTCGGGAAGAGCTATCCCATATGCAATGTCAGCTCCCAGCACCTAGAGGAAGCAGGAGCTCTCTGCTGTGTTTTAAGGAGAGCTGCAGCTCTGTGGTGACATTTGAGAGCTTTCATTATCTCGGTGCCAGAATCTCTGGGGCACACTCTGGTCTCTTAACATGTCCTTGTTTAACAGCACTCCTTACCTTTGGCTGCCTGTGTTCGGCTCACCAAGCAGTGGCAGGGATGGGTATGGTCCCTCTTAAATCATCCTGATTTTCCCAGGTCCCTCTGCAGTTTTTTGATGGAACATATGGCAATGTTATGTCTATTTGAAAAAGCCTTTGCATCATATGTTTATACAACTGCTCACTATCCCAAGACAAAAATTCTTCCCTGTTATTGCCCATTTGCTGACTAAAGAAATTATCCTCTTTATGTATTCTGGTACTTTACCTTGATACCTTCCATGTTTAATTATGTACTCCTCGGTCCATAATCCATATGATTCACTCACCAAATAAAACTGATGGGAGTGGTGTTATATGGTTTAACCCTTGCTTGCTTTCCTTTTGTCAGCCTTTGGTATCTATCTGATGTTAGGTCTCAATTTCCTTGGTTTTTCCACCTTGGTGACAAAACAGTCATGGAGTCCATCAGTACAAGGCTTGACCAAGAACTCCTGGTGTAGTTAAAAATGAAATATTAAAAATCACAGGATCCCAGCTTAGAAGGGACCCCAAGGATCAGCTGGTCCAGCCTCCCTGGGTAACAGTGTAGTTTAAATGAACTGGGCCAGCACCCCACCAAGCTGAGTCTTCAAACTGTCACATGGAGGGGAGGCTTAGGTTGGAGATTAGGAAAAATTTCTTTGCTGCAAGAGTGGTCAGAGAATGGAACAGGGTGCCCAGGGTGGTGGTAGAGTCCCCATCCCTGGAGACCTTCAAGAAAGGTGTAGCCATGGCACTGTGGGACAAAGTTTAATCTCCATGGTGGTGTTGGGTTGATGGTTGGACTCAATGATCTTGGAAGTCTTTTCCAACAGAAATAATTCTATGGTTCTCTCCTTCTGGAGAAGGAAGAGGAGGCCTTTTACATAAGGAGAATGTAGCTATCCAGCCTGACGTGTAAATGGTAGAAGTGTTAAACATCCAATACTGGGGAGAAAAGAGGGCCAAGGAATTCTAAATGATGGGTTAGGGCTCAGTCCTGGAAATGACTTTTTGTAGGTGGACTTTTGCACTTGTGCCCAGTACAGTCAGCAATGGCCATGTTAAGGGGATGGTGGAAAACTGTTTGGATGCACAACACAATGAGTGTGCCAGGTTTCTGATGGGAGTTACTCTTCTGACTCAACTTTTTACTCTTCTTTATTCTTGGGCTACACAAGTATTCAGCTTCTCCTACTTGACTTGATGGTCTTCTGGAAAAAGTGAGTTGCAATAGAATCATAGAATTGCTAGGGTTGGAAGGGACCTCAAGGATCAGCCAGCTCCAACCCCCCTGCCATGGGCAGGGACACCTCACACTACAGCAGGTTGCTCACAGCCACATCCAGCCTGGCTGCAAAAACCTCCAGGGGTGAGGCTTCCACCACCTCCCTGGGCAACCTGTGCCAGTGTCTCACCACCCTCATGGGGAAGAATTCCTTCCTAACATCCAATCTCAATCTCCCCATTTCCAGTTTTGTTCCATTCCACCCCCCCAGTCCTATCACTCCCTGACACCCTCAAAAGTCCCTCCCCAGCTTTCTTGTAGCCCTCTTCAGCTACTGGAAAGGCCACAATAAGGTCTCCTTGGAGCCTTCTCTTCTCCAGACTGAAGAAGCCCAACTCTCAGTCTGTCATCACAGGAGAGGTGCTCCAGCCCTCTGCTCATGTTTGTTATTTTTCTCCTAAATTATTTACAAGTGGAAAATCTCTGCCTTGCAGGGTCTTACCCAAAAGGCACTAAAATGTCTCTTGTACTCCTATACTCTGCTTTTTCCCCTGCTTTTCATTTGGCTAGCAAAAAAATAACGTGGCTCAGTCAGATCTGAATTAAATATTTTTTTTCTTTTAGTTTTTTTCTCCTTCTTCTGGTTTAGGGAGTGAAACAATTATTTACACCACCCTGTTCCTGATAGCAACCATATGTCTGGACTGAGCAGCAATGAGCCTTGCAGCCCTACTTCTGGCAACTGTCCCCTGGCCACAATGGCAGCTCTCAGTGCTCCTGATGGGAGTAGGTGCTGAGGAAACCTTTGGATGCCATCAGCACTTGCCAGCTGCCAGCACATTCCCTCATTTGCCACCCCTGTCCTCCAGCAGCTGTGGCAGCCAGGCATTGGGTAAGCTGTGTGGCACAGGTGATGTTTGGAAGGCCAACAACCTTGCAATGTCTGATGGGTCAGAGGTTAAAAAAACACAGGGTTATGGAGGGAGTTTGGCTTTCAGGATTCCCATTGCTTTGTAGCTTGCTTGTGTGTCCTAGAAAAATCCATGATACAGAAACTCACAGAAACCACAGCAAGGAACTAAGAAACCTGCCTGCTGGGATGGCTCCAGGAGGATGTACAACACATGCTGGGGAAATTGGGCTTGGGTGGGAACTGTTTTTTGCTCTGTGGTGCCATCTTTCTCCCATTTCTCTTTTCCCCCTTGGGAGCCATCTGATCTTAGAATCATAAAATCAGTCAGAGTTGGAAGGGACCACAAGGATCATCCAGTTCCAACCCCCCTGCCATGCCCAGGGACACCTCACACTACAGCAGGCTGGCCAGAGCCTCATCCAGCCTGGCCTTAAACACCTCCAGGGATGGGACCTCAACCACCTCCCTGGACAACCCATTCCAAGCTCTCACCGCTCTCTTGGTGAAGAACTTCCTCACATCCAGCCTGAATCTCCCCACTTCCAGCTTTATTCCATTCCCCCTAGTCCTATCACTACCTGAGATCCTAAAAAGTCCCTCCCCAGCTTGCTTGTGTGTAAAGGGTCTGCAAGTAATACCAGTCTTTCCCAGAAAGCCCCAGTGAACTGTGATGAGGAAGTGGAAGGAGGAAGTGGAGACCCTAAAGGCAGATGATGGTTTAGAAGGCTGAAGTTGAGAGAGATGTTGCTGACAAGAGTATGAGAGGGTTAAAGGCTTGGTTAGCTCAGGGTCTGAAGCCATCTTCCTAGTGCTGGTTGCTCCTCCTGAGCTGCAGAAGGCAGGAGAGAAAGACAAGCAGCCTGTGCCACTGGTAGGAGACGCTGTGAGCACTCCCCAGCTCCAGCGCAGAGGCTCCCTGGACTTGCCTGCTGCCACTGGGAGCGGATATCGTTTCTTCCAACGGGGTGGCGTAAGTGGAGCAGGACTCAGCAGGACCACTTCTGCCTTCTGCAAACGTGCTGAACTCGGCCCAACATGGGCCCTGGCTTTGGAAAATGCTGTGGGAGGCTGTGTGCTGTGCAGCTTTTATCAGCCCTGCAGATCAGGAGGGGAATTTTCACTCTGTTTCCTCCCGTTTCTAATGCCGCAGTGCTTCAGCCCTTGCGCTCCAACCCCGTGGCTGGCAGCTGAGTGCTAGTTCGATGATTTTTATGAGGCCTCAGACCACAGTGTCTTTAAAATGTTCTCTAAAATACACAGGTTAATCACCTGACCCCTGCAAACTTCTTGGAAGGGCTTGCATTGCATTAGCTAATGCATTGCAATGGCTTTCTGGAGCTGCAGAAAATCACTGTACATGAAAAGCCAACCTGTCAAACTTGGAGCTTTGCTAACTTTGCACAAAAACAGAAGGAAAAGAAAAAAACCCAAAAAACCCCACACAACAAAAACAACAAAACCAAACAGCCCTTTAAGCAGTGCAAACCAAGACAAACCCACAAACTTGATGGCCTTTAGTGCAACCTCAATTGGATATTGCAGCTCTGTGCTGTAATCTCAGAACAGAGGCTTGATCATCTTGGGTGTACTGGCACTGACCCATAACACAGAGTCTTAAATAAAAAGCAAACCATATTGTCAAAGCAAAAAAAAAAAAAAGAGAAAAATCAGTATCTCACAGCAGGTCTGGCCTCAAGTGTGGGAGAGAGCAAAGAGAGAAAACAAAAGCTCAGACTAAGGAGAAGGCTGGATAGGTTTGGAGGAGGAAAAAAAGAAAAATGAAAACAACCTCTAGAAAAATAGCAGGGTGGAGCAGGAATGAAAATGCTTTGGACAAGCAAATCCCCACAGGCTCTAAAGTGAGAAGGAAAGAACATCTGATTCTTGCCTCACCGCTGCCTGAGCTGGGGTGGGAGAAGGGCTCAGAGCTTGGCTGTTGAAACGTCTGCAGAGAGGTAGTCCTGCAAGGGCATGGTGGCAGAGATGGCATCATGGAAGATGTGGGCCAGGCTGTAATTTATAGGCAGACTGGGACTAAATAGCCAGGGGAGATTGCACTGCACTCCTGAGGAGAGTGACCAAGGCTTCCCTCTTGCTGGAGACAAGACACTGCTCTGTGGCAGGCCCAAGGAGAGCATGGCCATGTCTGAGTCTCTTCCTGCCCTCTCAGGTGATTTGCATGCCTGGGTGAGTTACCACTGAGCACTCCCTGCTCTCCCTTGAGTTGTGCTTCTGCCCATCACACAACAATCAGAGAGGGGTGCAGAGGTATGGCTGAAGGCATAGTACTGAGGGAGCTGGGGTGGTTTGGTCTGGAGAAGAGGAGGCTGAGGGAAAACCTTCTCACTCTGTGCAATTATGTGAAAGGAGATTGTAGTGAGTTGGGTGTTGGTCTCTTCACCCTTGTATCAAGTGACAGAATGAGAGGAAATGGCCCCAAATTGCACCATAGGAGGTTTATGTTGGAGATTAGGAAATATTCCCTTCCTGCAAGAGTAGTCAGGGATTGGAACAGGCTGCCCAGGGAGGTGGTGGAGTCACTATCCCTGGAGGTGTTCAAGAAACGTGTGGCCATGGCACTTTGGGACAGCATTTAGTGACCATGGTGGTGTTGAGTAGAAGTAGATTTGGTGATCTTAAAGTTCTTTTCCATTCATAATGATTCTATGCTTCCTGGCCAGAGACAGGACATGGACTTCTCTCAGTCCACAGCCCAGCTCCTGGGTTGGCTCCTGCCTCATATCCTCTCACTTTCTACACTGAAACCAAGTTATCCCCAGCAAGACACTCTCCTTTCCATCACTTTGTGTATAGACAGAAGGGATAGAAGGGACCCAGCCTCCAGCTGGGAGAACATGCTGGTTCCTGCAGAGTTTCTGGCAGCTCCAGGAAGAGCTGCTGGGTGTGCTTGAAAGAGTGCTGAAATGCTGCCTGTGAGGATTTGGTTCCTAATGTGGAGAGTCCTTTGCCCAAGAAATATTTAATTTTTCAAGAAATAAGTTTTTCCTAATCTCCAACCTAAACCTCCCATGCCACAATTCCAGGCCATTTCCTCTCCTTCCATCACCTGATACTGGAGAGAAGAGCCCAACCCCCACCTCACTGCAACCTCCTCTCAGGGAGCTGTAGAGAGCAATGAGGTCTCCCCTCAGCCTCCTCTTCTCCTCACCAAACACCCCCAGGTCCCTCAGCTGCTCCTCCCCAGCCCTGCTCTCCAGACCCTTCCCCAGCTTTGTTGTCCTTCTCTGGACACACTCCAGCTCCTCAATGCCCTCCTGGGAGTGAGGTGCCCAAGACTGAACCCAGTCCCCAAGCTAAGAAGTCATCCTGCAGTTGCACCTAAGCCCTGGAAAGAGAGGCTGCTTGTGCACAGCTGTTTGTCTAACTGCAGGGGTTTATTAACTATTATTTTTTCATGGTGCTATGCCAGTCAGTAAAGGACAATGATTGTCCACAATGTCCAGTTTAGGGTAGTCATCATTATTTATGAAAAAATAATCACTGGGTATGCTGTCTCACAGAATTCATTGCAATGCTTGGCATCACTGCCAGAAAACACAGACATTGAAGGGAATAAACCCCCAGCCATGCAGTGCACTGAAAATCCCCTCAAAAAATGGAATAAAATAGACATATGAATCTTGCTGAAACTCCTGTACCACTGAGCTGCACCTTCACACCAGCTAGAGATGTGCAGTAGTCCTGGATCACAGAACCACAGAGTGGTTGAAACTGGAAGGGACCTCTGGAGATCATCCAGGCCAACCCCTCTGCTAAAGCATGGTCACCCACAGCAGCTTGCCCAGGATCACAATGTCCAGGCAGGTTTGGCATCTCTCCAGAGAAGGAAACTCCACAGCCTCTCTGGGCAGCCTGCTCCAGTCCTCTGGCATCCTCACACCAAAGAAGTTTCTCCTCATGTTTAAGGGGATGACAAATCCTTCAGTAAAAGCACACACTGACTGCAGAGGCAACACAGAGTGCACAGGCAGATGAAAAGCAGCCCTGTCTCTGATTATGCCTCTCTGGTCTCCTTGGCCCTGGAAAATGTTCTCCAGTTCATCAAATCCATGCCAGCACGTGTGCCTTGGGTACCTTTCCCTGGCCTCACAAGGCTTGTGAGGAACTGGGCATGCAGTATCAGGAGGCTGGCAGGGCTGTTCAGCCTCCTGGTGTGAGGTTCACCTCCCTCCTCTGTCTGCCAGCTTCCCAAATGCTTGTGGCACCATCATCCTGCAAACATAATCTGCAGCTCCTTGGGAACATTTCTGGTCTCCTCTCTCACCAGCACAGTCTGTAAACTGGAGCAGCAGAGAGGAAAGCAGGGAGAGTCTTCCAAAATGATTGGAATAAAGATTTTCATAGAATCATAGAATAATAGAATTGGTTTGGTTGATAAAGACCTTTAAGATGATCCAGTCCAAGCATTTTCTAACTCTACTACATCTGGGGTGGGAACCATGTCCCTCAGCACCACATCTCTGCCTCAGTGAAACACATCCAGGGATGGGGATTCAACCACTTCCCTGGGCAGCCTGTGCCAGGCTTTCAGAACCCTTTCAGGGAAGAAGTTTCTTCTAATGTCCAACCTAAACCTCCCCTGGTGCAGCTTGAGGCCATTTCCTGTCATCCTATCACTTGTTTCTAGGGCGAAGACATCAACTGACCTGGATCCTGCCTCCTGTCGCAGCTGTAGAGGAAGAAGTTCTCCCCTCAGACTCCTTTTCTCCACTGGAGCAAACCAGCCTGGAACTTCTATGGATACCAGCATTACCAGCCTTCCTCTGCCAGCTGGGAGACACCACACACAATGGTGAGATCCACGGTGACCTACAAAGCCTTTGGAGCATGGCAGCCAAGCACTCCTGTTAACATCAGCTGTTCATGAATCATGACAAGAGGGCAGTGAACAAACATATGAGGTCCTTCCTGGCTTCAGGACAGCCTAGGTGCCCTGAATCCCTCCACAGTGGCCAACCTGGTGATGCAGTGCAGCAGCACCTTCTGGATAGCAGGGTGAGACTTCCTTGTGATAACCACAGCAGCTCGGCCCCCAGCTTGTTAGCTCAGTCAGTGCTCTTGCAGGTAAGAGCTCCTGGGAGATTTCCTGTCACTAAGCTCTGGAGCCAGCTCTGCACAGCCTGGCAGAAAATAATTTTTAATCTGCTGAAGCCTGGCTTCTGATGTGCAACATCTCCCTTAATCACTGCTCAGTGCTGCATGGGTGAGCCAGACCACGTCCAGAAGAGACCTTGGAGAGGGGCAGCCTCCCCTGGCATGCACTGCCACACAACAGCAGCAGGAAAAGCCCACAGCACACATTGCAGAGGGCCAAGCCAGGGTATGGGGTATGGATTACTTTGAAGACTCCCCCTCCTTCTATGGCATCACTGCTAGGTTCAGTTTTGGGCCCCTGACTCTACAAGAAGGACATGGAGGTGATGGAGCAGGTCCAGAGAAGAGCAACAAAGCTGGGGAAGGGTCTGGAGAACAGGGCTGGGGAGGAGCAGCTGAGGGTACTGGGGGTGTTTAGTGTGGAGAAGAGGAAGCTGAGGGGAGACCTCATTGCTCTCTCCAGCTCCCTGAAAGGAGGCTGCAGTGAGGTAGGGGTTGGGCTTTTCTCCCTAGTAACATGTGATAGCACAAGAGAGGAAATAGCCCCAAGTTGCACCAGGTCAGGTTGGATATTAGAAGAAACTTCTTCCCTGAAATGATTCCCAAACACTGGAACAGGCTTGAAAGTTTGGTACAGCTGCTCGAGCCACTTACCATTAGCTCAGCAGTTTGCTTTTTTAGAGCTCTTTTGAGGTAACATTTGAAGCAAGCAGGTTGAAGGAGGTTCTTCTCCTCCTCTATTCTGTCCTGGTGAGGCTACACTTGGAGTATTGCATCCAGTTCTCCACTTCCCAGTTCAAGAGGGACAGACAACAACTGGAGAGAGTCCAATGGAGGCCAAGAAGATTCTGAAGAGGATTGGAGCATCTCTCTGCCAAGGAGACACTGAAAGACTTGGAGCTGTTTAGCCTGGAGAAGGGCAGCCTGAGAAAGTGTCTGATCAATAGCTAAGGGGTGAAGGTCATGAGGATGGGGCTGGACTCTTTTCAGTGGTTGCCAGCAATAGAACAAAGAGCAACAGGTACGAAGTAGAACACAGAAGGTTTCACTCAGACTTCTTTGCTGTGAGACTGGCAGAGCCCTGGAGCTGGCTGCCCAGAGAGTTTGTGGAGCCTCCTTCTCTGGAGAGATCCCAAACACACCAGGATGCTTTCCTGTGCAACCTGATCTAGGAGAACCTGCTTCAGCAGGAAGTAGATGATCTCCAGAGATCCCTTCTAATCCCTTCCACTCTGTGCCTGTCTGATTTAAAAGATTCTTTGGTTTTTCATGAAGAACTGTTACAAGCAATTGGCATTTGCAGTTCAGCTTGCTTGCTACATCTCTCACTGCCTGTGCTCTTGAACAGTTCAGTGCACTGTTCACAGCTGTGCTGACTCCTCACTGCAAATGATGGTGCCCTGTATGGCTTTTTCCTATATCCTGGAACTATTTACATTACGAGTCATTGATTATTTATGGAGATATCCCTGCTGCTTTTCTTGGCCATGCCATGGATTGAAGTCAGTAGGCTGGAGGGAAAGAATAATGAGATCTTGGGAGTGGACTTTTAAGTTTGTTTTCATATTTTTTAAAGTCTTCTGCCCTATCAAAGATGGTTGTTAATTGTGGTGGATTTGCATTAGTCTATTGGCCTGTGTTGGAGAATCTCAAACAGAGACAGAGCTCAGGAAGCATAATGCTAGCACTAGCTGTGGTGTTACCATAGAATCAGACAATTGTTATGGTTGGAAAAACCCTTTGAGATCATTGAATCCAACCATTCTCTGTGTCTGCCAAGGCTGGCACTAAACCATGGCCCTCAGCACCACATCTCAGCCTCACTGAAACACCTCCAGGGATGGGGATTCAACCACCTCCCTGGGCAGCCTGTGCCAGGCTTTGAGAACTGTTTCAGGGAAGAAATTTCTTCTGATCTCCAACCTAAACCTCCCCTGGTGCAACTTGGAGCCTCTCCTCTTCTGTGCTACCACTTGTTACTAGGGAGAAGACACCAACATCTACTTCACTGCAACCTCCTTTCTATGAGTTGTAGAGAGCAATGAGGTCTGCCCTCAGCCTCTTCTCAAGACTAAACACCCCCAGCTCCCTCAGCTGCTTCTCACCAGCCCTGTTCTCCAGACCCTTCATCAGCTTCATTGCCCTTCTGTGGACATGCTCCAGCACCTCTATGTCCTTCTTGGAGTGAGGAAAAAAAAAGAAAACAAAAAGTAAGAATAAATAAGAAAGAGAAGAAAGAAAGGAAAGAAAGGAGGAAAGGAAGGAAAGAAAGAAAGAAAGAAAGAAAGAAAGAAAGAAAGAAAGAAAGAAAGAAAGAAAGAAAGAAAGAAAGAAAGAAAGAAAGAAAGAAAGAAAGAAAGAAAGAAAGAAAAGAAAGAAAGAAAGAGAAAGAAAGAAAGAAAGAAAGAGAGAAAGAAAGAAAAAGAAAGAAAGAAGGAAAGAAGGAAGAAAAGAAAGAAGGAAAGAAGGAAGAAAGAAAGAAAGAGAAAGAAAGAAAGAAAGAAAGAAAGAAAGAAAGAAAGAAAGAAAGAAAGAAAGAAAGAAAGAAAGAAAGAAAGAAAGAAAGAAAGAAAGAAAGAAAGAAAGAAAGAAAGAGAGAAAGAAAGAAAAAGAAAGAAAGAAGGAAAGAAGGAAGAAAAGAAAGAAGGAAAGAAGGAAGAAAGAAAGAGAGAGAAAGAAAGAAAGGAAGGAAGGAAGAAAGAAAGAGAAAGAAAGAAAGAGAGAGAGAAAGAAAGAGAGAAAGAAAGAAAGAGAGAAAAAGAAAGAAAGAAAGAAAGAAAGAGAGAAAGAAAGAAAAAGAAAGAAAGAAAGAAGGAAAGAAGGAAGAAAGAAAGAAAGAGAGAGAAAGGAAGGAAGGAAGAAAGAAAGAAAGAGAAAGAAAGAAAGAGAGAGAGAAAGAAAGAGAGAAAGAAAGAAAGAGAGAAAGAGAGAAAGAAAGAAAGAGAGAAAAAGAAAGAGAGAAAGAAAGAGAGAGAAAGAAAGAAAGAAAGAAAGAAAGAAAGAAAGAAAGAAAGAAAGAAAGAAAGAAAGAAAGAAAGAAAGAAAGAAAGAAAGAAAGAAAGAAAGAAAGAAAGAAAGAAAGAAAGAAAGAAAGAAAGAAAGAAAGAAAGAAAAAACTTTTGTACCCTCTCAGTGCCTTGTCCAATTTGTCTTACAACTTCATGAAAAAAAAATCATTTTGTCATAAGACTCCAAGAGTGTTGGAATTGCCTTTCATTGAAAGGTGGAAAGAAGTGGCCAGGAGAAAACAGAAGTTTGGTTTCTGTTAGAAGGATTATATGATGCCTAGCAGGTGGAGAGACTGGGGTCTTTCTATAGTATGTTAACCTTGCCAGGCTGGACAAGGAATTGAGCAATCTGATCTAGTGGAAGATGTCCCTGCCAGTGGTGTGTGGGGGTTAGAATTCGATGATCTGTGGAGGTACCTTCCAACCCAAACCATTCTATGGTTCTATGGTTCTATGATTCTATGATTCTATGATTCTGTGATTCTATGAATAACATCACAGAATCAGAGAATGGTCTGGGTTGGAAAGGACCTCTGAAGGTCATCCAGTCCAACCCCCTCTGCAGTCAGCAGGGACATCCTCAACTAGGTCAGGTTGCCCAGAGCCCTCTCGAGTCTCACTTTTAATTATCTTCAGGGATCAGGCCACAACCACCTCCCTGGGCAACCTGTTGCAGTGTTCCATCACCCTCATGGTCCAGAACTTGTTCCTAACATCCAATCTAAATCTGCTCTTCTCTAGTTTGAAGCCATTGCCCCTCGTCCTAGCTCTGCAGGCCTTTGTAAACAGTTTCTCTCCGTCCTTCTTGTAGCCCCTTGTGGATACTAGAAAGTCATATTAGCTTTCCCTGGAATTCTGTGATTCTGTGATTCTATGATTCAGTGATTCCATGATTCTATAATTCAATGATTCTATGATTCTGTGACTATAATTCTATGATTCTATGATTCTGTGACTATGATTCTATGATTCTGATTCCATGACTCTGTGATTCTGTGATTCTATGATTCTATAATTCTATGATTCTATGATTCAATGATTCTGTGACTATGATTCTTTGATTCTGATTCCACGATTCTGTGATTCTATGATTCGATGATTCCATGATTCTATAATTCAATGATTCTATGATTCAATGATTCTGTGACTCTATGATACTATGATTCTGATTCCATGATTCTGTGATTTTATGATTCTGTGATTCTATGATTCCATGATTCCATGATTCTGTATTTCATTGATTCCATGATTCTATGATTCTATGATTCTGTGATTTTACGATTCTGTGATTCTATGATTCTATGACTCTGTGAATATTTAAGGACCAGAAAAGTTATTGTGAATTTCCTTCCTTTTTTTAAAAAATTTGAATTTAATTCTATATTATGTGTTTTGTTTTGTTTTTTTTTTTTTCCCTTAAGCATTCTGATAGCTGAGTAAAACAGAGAAATCATCTTCTGACAGAAGAAAATGAAAACTTGTTGCTGGAACCACTGGGGGGTTTTCTCAAATTTCAGAAGGGAAAAAAAAATAAGAAAAAATTCAAGTCCTACAAATTTTGTTACTATTTTCAACTCCATCATCCATTCAAATGATGAACTGCTCTTCCTATGTCTGTATTTACATCAGATGTTGGTATTCTACCTTCCTCCATGATTTTAATTATTTTTTATTATATTCTCAGCCATTCTCACTGCAATTTGATGCTTTATGTTATACTTTAGCTTCAATGAACTGCCTGTTAGCTTGCTGCTCTGGATGGGAGCTGATGCATTCCAAGATCTCCTCCGGGTCCTCAATAGAGCTCTGTTCCAGTGGTGGTATTTTGATTTTTATTTATTTATTTATTTATTCTTTTTTTTTCCCCACCTCCAATGACTTTTGATTCGTTCTGTACATCTAATTTTCCCCACATAACATCAGTAAAAGATAATATAGGAGGGGGATGGTCTCCTCCAAACAGGGGGTGTCCCTCTTGGCTTTGATTTGCTTGGAAATCAGAGATTTTTGTGTACATTCCCTCGCAGCAAAAGGTGAGAAATGCAGAAGCAGTGCCTTTTAACAAAAATGCAGGCAGCAGCAGGAAGTCTTCTCTGCCCAATTACAAGGAGATCCCAGTTCATTTTTATGTTTTGATTTCTTTTTTTCTTTCTTTTTTTTTTTTTTTTTTATCACATATGTTTCCAAACACAGTCCTGATACCCTGTGGGGCTTCCTTTTGTAAAGAGCCAAAGCCTTCTGATTTAAAGGAGCTTCAAAAATAGCTCTCTCCCTCTTCTGTCTGGAAAAGCCCAGCCATGGAACAGCACATTTCCTCTCTTTGAAAAATAGAAGGGTGTCAAAAGAAAAGTTCACAGCGAAATTAGGCTGATTTGTTTTGTGTGGTCCTGTGATTCTCCAGCTTCAGATGGAGGAAAGTGAAAAACAACAGTTTGTTTAATGGGCAAAAATTACTGTTAAAATGAATCTTGCAGTCAGAAAATTCCTTTGCCAAGGAGGCAGTGTCATCAATTATACAAGATCCCTGAAAGGAAAAAAAAAACGAAATAATAAAAAAGGCAAAGTAGATATCCATGGATGGATTTTTTTCCCCCTGTAGTCAGCATACAGCTCAGCCCTCATGTTCAGAGAGGGAAAACCTCATTAATTTTGATATAAATGATCAGCAGTTCCCACAGATTTCCTCTCTGTTGTGTTGGATGCTAACTGGGAACCTTCTAATACCAACCTCACCTACTGAGAACAGCTCCCATTGATGCCAGCTGGGGGAAGCTGCCTTTTTGGACCTGGTGAGAAGTCATCAAGGTATTCACAGGTGTGATTTTTTTTTTTTTTTTGCTTGTTTCAGGTAGGACCACCCAGAAAAAACACTGCCCAGGGTTCCAGAGGAACTCACTCTGCAAATTCTGTACAGCTTCCTCCCACAGCATCATCCAAATAATTACATCCTGCTTATCTGCATTAATGTCTTCCCTCTCTGTGCAACTCCCAGAGTAAATTACCTAGCTGGTGAAGGAGAATGGCATGGCCATCTTCCTCCTCAGCATGCTAGCTCAGTCCAACCTGCACATAATGATGCTAACACAGGTAGGAGGTGGACACCCAGATGGTGCAGTGGCTCATCGTCAGCATCTCCACTCCGGAGGCAGCTGTGATTCCACCTCCCCTGGAGACCTATTTCTGGCTCACAGGGTGCACTGCATAGCACTTAATGATAGACAACTTCCTCCTAATGATGTGGCTTGCACTAGTTTGTGTTTCTCCAGCATCATTTCCCTTTTAAGCAGGCTTGGACTCCTCTGTTCCTTAGGTAGCACAACATTCCCTCTATCCCTTCCTCATGCACACATCATATTAGAAGCAAAATGCAAATCAAATCAACAATGAAAAGCAATTTGAAGGTCCTCTCTGAGACTTAGCCCAGGAAGCAGAGAATCCACTGTGACCAGGACCCTATGAGGCTGGGGACAGGTGGTCTTTGTGGGACCATCAGTGCTCTGTAACCTCTAAAATGGGGTCAAAAGTCAGGAAATCTGA